>NC_064648.1:53364795-53669568 GCF_023864345.2 Schistocerca serialis cubense | reverse complement strand
GACAGCCCGTCCAGATGTAAAGCAACACCATGATAGTACAGAAGAGAGCAGACAGTCCTTAACGTTTGTAAACTAAACTTAATTACAATAAGTGACATTTCAAACGTTGTGGGACAACTAATTTTGTCACATAAATCGTTCAGTAATCCTTAGGCACAATTAAATATTTGAGACAGTATATGGATTTATAAAGTTGCATGGCAATTGGAAACAAATTCTTTGCTGTCCAAAAGGTTTACGCAATACATGCTGAACGTCGTTCAGCGTTTAATGGGGAGTGGTTTCGCATCAACTTTATGTAATACTAAGCAGTTAAAAGAAAACGTGATTAGCGGCGGCAAGCACTCTACGGAAATCCCAACATTAACAGCGAATCACAAGTAATATAATTGTTCACATTACTCATCAACAGTTACTTGCACACAAAGTTGTACTTTGAATGACATGACCAACGTCTTCGTTCTGGATCCAGAATGCAAACCCAGAACATAAAGCCATTGTTAACCAAGCAAAGCTTTGTGCCTTATCGAGACTCGAGCATTAGGCAGAAAGAGACGTCAAATATTGACGTTTGCACCAGTATCAGTTATCAATTCTCAACTTGAACGTCAATGAGGATAATGTTTGTACGAAACGAGGAACCCTAACATGACAATTACCTTCTTGGTAATTAACCTCGAAAGACGTTGTACAGTGTTGCATAGTCAAGGAACAAAGGATGTACATGTTTAAAATTGAAATGACATCATGTAATGCTCGTGACAAGAATGCGAACCCAGCACCTAATCGGATTGTTGAATAAGTACGTAAAATCAGAATGTTGATATCACAGTTTGTCACCAGTAGTGAGGTTGGAACCTTAATTGACGACTGAAGTTGTATTACCTGACCGGGATTCGAAATGGCTCTGAGCACTATGGGACTTAACATCTATCGTCATCAGTCGCCTAGAACTTAGAACTACTTAAACCTAACTAAACTAAGGACTTCACACAATACCCAGCCATCACGAGACAGAGAAAATCCCTGACCCCGCCGGGAATCGAACCCGGGAACCCGGGCGTGACCGGGATTCGAACCCGGCGCCTACCGCCGTCGTTGTCTAGCCAGGAACAGACGAGAAATGTCCACTGTCGGTCCACCATCAGCGAGATGTGCGCACGTTTAACTAGAAATAAAGCGAGTTTAACTAGAAATAAAGCGACGAAAACGTCCATGCTGACTGAGAGTCGAACGCCGCACACATGGTTATGAAGACACGTTAATAATCAAATTCGTATTCAGTAGTAACTAGGAGTAGCATGTTTAGTTGCAAACCTTAAGGCCTTTCTCAAAAAAAAAAAAAAAAAGGTGCAAATGCCTCTGAGGACTATGGGACTTAACTTCGGAGGTCATCAGTCCCCTAGAACTTAGAACTACTTAAACCTAACTAAACTAAGCACGTATTGTTTCAGAGAAACTGAGTACATGTTATAAGTGCACAAAAGTCTATTATATACTACGTATGCACTACTATTTGGAGAAGCTGCCGCCAAACCTGTTTACTTTTACATTCCGCTTAGCTGTCATGGTTGAATACACGTTTTCTTAAGGCTACATCTAATGCAGAGCGCTTACAAGAAAGAATAGTTTCCTGCTTCATGCTACTGCTAGCTAGGTGAAATATTTTGTGGTAACTATGTTTAAAATAAATGTATTTTTGAACGTATTGTTCGTCAAATATTTGTATGAATCGTCAACTGTAGGTGTGCCTGCACATGCTATAGCATAACAGCTGTAGCTGCGTTAGTTTATACTACAGACTTGGGTAGGTTAGGTGTAACTTTTGATCCTTCAAGGGGTGATCGTGGCGTTGCGGCCCTGGTCTGTACTAGCCGCGGCTCGCGAGCTACGGGCCAGCCAGGCTGGCCGAGGCGAGACGGAAGTGAGCGAGCTGGCGGTGGCGTTGGTGGGCCAACAGCCCGGGACGAGCCAGCACGGCTGCGCAGCATGCCTCTGCCTCTGCCGCTCCGTTTGACGTAAATATGTTTACCTCCTATCCTGGAATCAGTATGAGAGCGGCAAGCAGAAATACACATCAGGCTGTCTGCCATAATGGCTCACTGGGAGAGGTCTAGTCGAGATGTCGCTCTCACTGAAGAAGGACGATGTTCCATCAGAGAAGCTGGCAGACGGTATGGCGTACCACATACCACTGCAACGAGATGGTGGAGGATCTGCCTTGAAAGAGGCACCAGCAACAGGGCTCCTGGCTCAGGCAGGAAGAGAGTGAGCTCACAGCAGGAAGACAGGGACCTAGTGTCTAGGAGCAGAGAAAATCCCTTCCTGAACGCGAAGCTGTTGCGGCGGGAGACCAACTTCCCCGGCTCCAGTGAGACGATTCGCCGAAGGCTGAGAGACGCTGGACTGCATGCACGACGATCTGCCGTGAAACAAGAGCTCAGTGAAGACAAAGTTTTATACCGGCTAGCATTGGCGGAGCTCCATATGAGGGCGTCGTGGGACAATGTCATTTTCACTGATGAGAAGGTGTTTTCCACCAGTAACGACGGTCCACGAATCGTTTACAGGATGCAAGGGTCTCGCCATCGACGCGAATATGTAACCACGACGAGAAGAAGTGGCTGGCTATCTGTTACCTGCTGGGGTTGGATTTCTGCGAGAGGGGCGGGAATTCTTCACACAACAGAAGGAACTCTGGACAGCGTGCAGTATGTCCACATATTGGAAAATTTGATGATTCCGTCAGTGCGAATGCTGTACGCAGAAGGGGACGTCACATTGCAAGAGGACCATTGTCCCATTCACAAGTCTGCATTTGTTCAGCAGCGGCTCTCCAGGATTGGCGTCAACGTCATGGACTGGCCGCCACGAGCGGTTGAAATGAACCCCACGGAAAAAAATGTGGGCTGAGGCCGCCAGAACATTAACAGAGGACTGGCCACGAAACCAACCAACTACTGCGGACGCTCTTTGGGACTGCGTCCTGGAAGCCTGGGAGAAAGTTGCTTCTTCAGGCTGTTACATCCGACGCCTTATACATTCTATGCCAAGACTCATGATAGAAGTACAAAATAATGAAGGATTCTGGATAAAATATTAGAGTCCTTAAAATGTTTTCTTATGTCTTCTTTTTCGTTATTTTTCCTCATTAGTAGCTAGTGGAAGATCGCGTGGCAACAGAAAAGATACAATATGGGTTAGTTTTCCTTTGAGCTGCCTTTTTAACTCAAGTGGGTTTCTTTTGAATATACAGTTTATTAAATATTCTACTTTGATTTCATTTATACCCTGTCTAGATACTTACAAACTAATCAGCGTAGATGGACTGAGTCACAGTAGTTTTTATTATTTCAAATACATCTCTCTCTTCCCTTCCATCCATGAATACACCCTCCATCCTCCACACAATACGCAAACGATTTAATACTATGTTTACTCGTTGTTAATATCTCCTCTATTCTCTCTCAAACACACTCTCTCTCTCTCTCTCTCTCTCTCTCTCTCTCTCTCTCTCTCTCTCTCTCTCTCTCTCTGTCACTACCGCCGCAAGTGCCCTTCTATTTCATTCCCCCAAAACTTTATAAACAAATCTAGGGGTTTCCATTTTCTCTTCTAATTGCTGCTGTCTTTACTCTCTGTCATTCCTCTCAACACCTATGAAACCGTATTCTTTGATCTCCCCTTCCCTGTAACCCATTCTTCGTTCTGAAAACAGTCCCTCCTTATCTCTCGGTCCTAAGATAAAACGAACTGTGGCACACATCTAAGTAAGCAAAAACTCTGCAAGCATTTCACGCTTATATTTTGCACTTCTGCACTTCTATCCATTCCCAGATCCCGCTCTCCTTCCTGTTACCCGTCACTTGACGTCTGCATCTACATCAAAATGAATACTCTGCAGTTGATAATTATGTGCTTGGCAGGGGGTTCTGTGGCCTGTTGGATTAATCTTGTACTGATGTGTAAAACGTGTAGGTTCACATCTCACGTCAGGCGAAGATTTTTAACACACACAAGTAACTCTCCTTCACCCCTAGCAACGCCAAGTTCAGAACGCCAGTAAGCTCCGTAGTTCAATATCCGCAGTAAAGATAACATCCCTTCGCTGCCGACTGGGGCAGAGCGGCATTCGTTTGAGCTGTGACAGATGGAGAAACCCCGGAAGGCAGAGACTCTGTCACCCGCAAGCCGTCGTAAACTAGAAAACGTATTTCATTTAATGAACCAATGGTCATGCAAGTTCACAAGGCTCTTACTTTATTTGAAACTGAGACGTTGAAAATTATGGTGCTGGACTGGGATTCGAATTAGATTTCACTGTGTTCCCCAAGACTGCAAACTCTTCTAGGCCTCCTCGAAAGGCACCTATCTGGTTTCGAATCCTGATCAGCACAAAATATTCATTATTTCATTTCAAGCCCTAGCATGTGTACTCCGAACTACTAGTGAAAAATAGTAGCATTTTCAACGTCTCTTCGTGCGTTGTCAGCTGTAGCGTGTTCGTTTCAACTCACAGCCACATGATGAGCTTTTTGTCACAACATAACAAGATCAAACGTTTCCTTACATCTTTTCAAGTTCAAACTTTCCTCTCCATCCTACTGGCGAAAAAGGATTTGGGTTTAACGTTGTCTTCGTTGTCATCACCAACGACGATATGTTGTGGATTCAACTTCTAACCAGCAGAGTATTTTCCATCACATCATTGAAAGTACAAACATACCACTCCTAGCTATTAGTGGAAAAGAATTTGATAGTTGAAATGCCTTCATGACCACGTGTGCGGGGTTTGAATTCCATTCAGCACAGAACTTTTCGTCGCCTGATGTCAAGCTAAACATGCGCACATCTCGCTACTGGTGAACCAACAGTAGCTATCGTCTGTTCCTGGCTCAAAAAAGACGGCGCTAGATGCTGGGTTCGAATCCCAGTCAGGCAAAAACAATTCTATCGTCATTTAAGGTTCCAACATCTCGGTATTGGTGAAAACATTTGATATTTAACTTCTGACTTTATGTACTTCGTTAACAAACCGATTAGGTGCTGGGTTCACATCCCTGTCACAAGCTTTACGTGATGGCATTTCAATTTTAAACCTGAGCATACCTTGTTCCTTGTGAATGACACCATATTAATCGTCGGGGTAGTTCCCATGAAGGTAACTGTTATGACAGGATTCCCAGTACAGTACAAAAATTTTCGTCATTTATTTTCAGGATCTGAATTGATAACTGATACTGGTGCAAACGTCTATACTTCACGTCTCTTTATGCCTAGTGATCGGGTCTCAAAAAGGCCCAAACAAAGCTTAGCTTAGTTAGCAATGGCTATAGGTGATGGACTCTGACCACAATCTATTGGTTATGACCTGTAGATTAAAACTGAAGAAACTGCAAAAAGGTGGGAATTTAAGGAGATGGGACCTGGATAAACTAAAAGAACCAGAGGTTGTACAGAGATTCAGGGAGAGCATAAGGGAGCAATTGACAGGAATGGGGGAAATAAATACAGTAGAAGAAGAATGGGTAGCTTTGAGGGATGAAGTAGTGAAGGCAGCAGAGGATCAAGTAGGTAAAAAGACGAGGGCTAGTAGAAATCCTTGGGTAACAGAAGAAATATTGAATTTAATTGATGAAAGGAGAAAATATAAAAATGCAGTAAGTGAAACAGGCAAAAAGGAATACAAACGTCTCAGAAATGAGATCGACAGGAAGTGCAAAATGGCTAAGCAGGGATGGGTAGAGGACAAATGTAAGGATGTAGAGGCCTATCTCACTAGGGGTAAGATAGATACCGCCTACAGGAAAATTAAAGAGACCTTTGGAGATAAGAGAACGACTTGTATGAATATCAAAAGCTCAGATGGAAACCCAGTTCTAAGCAAAGAAGGGAAGGCAGAAAGGTGGAAGGAGTATATAGAGGGTCTATACAAGGGCGATGTACTTGAGGACAATATTATGGAAATGGAAGAGGATGTAGATGAAGATGAAATGGGAGATACGATACTGCGTGAAGAGTTTGACAGAGCATTGAAAGACCTGAGTCGAAACAAGGCCCCCGGAGTAGACAATATTCCATTGGAACTACTGACGGCCGTGGGAGAGCCAGTCCTGACAAAACTCTACCATCTGGTGAGCAAGATGTATGAAACAGGCGAAATATCCTCAGACTTCAAGAAGAATATAATAATTCCAATCCCAAAGAAAGCAGGTGTTGACAGATGTGAAAATTACCGAACTATCAGCTTAATAAGTCACAGCTGCAAAATACTAACACGAATTCTTTACAGACGAATGGAAAAACTAGTAGAAGCCAACCTCGGGGAAGATCAGTTTGGATTCCGTAGAAACACTGGAACACGTGAGGCAATACTGACCTTACGACTTATCTTAGAAGAAAGATTAAGGAAAGGCAAACCTACGTTTCTAGCATTTGTAGACTTAGAGAAAGCTTTTGACAATGTTGACTGGAATACTCTCTTTCAAATTCTAAAGGTGGCAGGGGTAAAATACAGGGAGCGAAAAGCTATTTACAACTTGTACAGAAACCAGATGGCAGTTATAAGAGTCGAGGGACGTGAAAGGGAAGCAGTGGTTGGGAAGGGAGTAAGACAGGGTTGTAGCCTGTCCCCGATGTTGTTCAATCTGTATATTGAGCAAGCAGTAAAGGAAACAAAAGAAAAATTCGGAGTAGGTATTAAAATTCATGGAGAAGAAATAAAAACTTTGAGGTTCGCCGATGACATTGTAATTCTGTCAGAGACAGCAAAGGACTTGGAAGAGCAGTTGAATGGAATGGACAGTGTCTTGAAAGGAGGATATAAGATGAACATCAACAAAAGCAAAACAAGGATAATGGAATGTAGTCGAATTAAGTTGGGTGATGCTGAGGGAATTGGATTAGGAAATGAGGCACTTAAAGTAGTAAAGGAGTTTTGCTATTTGGGGAGCAAAATAACTGATGATGGTCAAAGTAGAGAGGATATAAAATGTAGGCTGGCAATGGCAAGGAAAGCTTTTCTGAAGAAGAGAAATTTGTTAACATCCAGTGTTGATTTAAGTGTCAGGAAGTCATTTCTGAAAGTATTCGTATGGAGTGTAGCCATGTATGGAAGTGAAACATGGACGATAAATAGTTTGGACAAGAAGAGAATAGAAGCTTTCGAAATGTGGTGCTACAGAAGAATGCTGAAGATTAGATGGGTAGATCACATAACTAATGAGGAAGTATTGAATAGGATTGGGGAGAAGAGAAGTTTGTGGCACAACTTGACCAGAAGAAGGGATCGGTTCGTAGGACATGTTCTGAGGCATCAAGGGATCACCAATTTAGTATTGGAGGGCAGCGTGGAGGGTAAAAATCGTAGGGGGAGACCAAGAGATGAATACACTAAGCAGATTCAGAACGATGTAGGTTGCAGTAGGTACTGGGAAATGAAAAAGCTTGCACAGGATAGAGTAGCATGGAGAGCTGCATCAAACCAGTCTCAGGACTGAAGACCACAACAACAACAACATAGGTGATGGGTTTGAATCCGGGTCCAGAACTACGACGTTGGTCATGTCATTTAAAGTTCAAATATGTGTTCATGTAGCTGTTGGTGTGTTACGAGAACAATGATATTACTGGTGATTCGCTGTTAATGTTGAGATTTCCGTAGAGTGCGTGTTGCCTTTAATCGCCTTTTTTTACTTGTTCGTCCAATACCCAGATTCCAGAGCCACTCGCCGTTGAGCAACGTTCGGCACGTGTATGGAAAACCTTTTCGAGAGCGAAAAACTTTTTTCCAATTGCTGTACAGCTTTGTAACTCCATATATTGTCTCAAGTATTTAATTTTGACTAAGGATTTCAGTACGATATGTGTAAAATAATCCGTTTTCTCAGAACTTTTGGAATGTCACTTGTTGTAATTAAGGTTAGTTTATGAGTGTTATGGGGTGTCTCATCGCTAAGAACCTGTTTTGTAATATGTTTTGTATGACGATAGTAGTTGACCCTTAGACTGACTGCCATAAAGACCTTTGTACTCTAGTAGTCTCTTGCGGTACCCATTGTGTGTAGTCAAACGACTGTACCCCACGGGGTTTTGGTGTTTAGAGGACCTGCAACACAGCTGCGTTATGTTGGTTGTATTCGGCAGTGACCCACTTTTTTTGCTGTCAAGTGTACCTGATCTTTGAAACCACATCCAAATTAGGGCTTGGCGTCTTTAATTTCTCTTTAATACACTGGCTTTATGTAGTAAATTTTCTCTCGTACACAGAACATTTCTGTGAATGCCGCATACTACTTTTGTTTTGATGCTTCGATGTAAATATCGAAACTTGCAGCTGCTGTTTTGGAGATTATCCACTTACGGTTCTGGATTGAATATTTAGCAGCTTTCAGCTTAGTCAGTATTGGTAACAAATGAAGCTACGTCGTTGTCAGGTTGTAAGGAACCGATAGCACCCATTTGTTCCGACATATTATGCTTAACCGTTCCTCAGCGTACACCATAACGTCACACACGCTCTGTTAGTCTTGTGCCACTGACATACCATTGAAACCAGAAAAAAACCGACGAAATCGATATTGTAACTTCGTCTTATTTATTTTTGTGCATGTTATTCAGCTCTCGCTGAGTGCACTGCGTTATTTGGGAAGTAAGGACGCGTCTATAGTTAGTAACGGTAGCAAACTTTTGCCCACGGCTGAATCTCCGTTTGCAAACCAGACACGCTATCAAATCGGGTCCCCCTATATAATGAGGCGAAGATGTAATTTGACAAACTCGTTTAGATGTTCTACTTTTTACTTCCATTGGTTAGAGGAATCAACCGAAGGTACATAGTGCTGTCTCCCTTAACTGACAGAAAACACAATAAGAAATGTTACGTGCTTGTGATTAATCTACTGCTAACTAAAGTCCTTCATCTCTCATCGTCGTAATCACATTTCTCTCCGCATCACAGCTCTGTAATTCGTGAGTATGAGATAAACGAACAATTAAAATGATGCGACGTGTATCAGTTTCCGAGTGAACAGCTGGGAACGGAGCTGCTCGCGACGGCATACTTGCGTCAGACGCCGTCCGTATTCTTGGCGAGTTAAACGCGAATAACAATTCTAGATTTCTTTGAAAACGTCCGTCGTTTTTTCTTTTCGGGACCGTATCACTGCCGCCGTGCTGCTAGAGAAGGTGTCGATGTCTGCGACGCTGTTTCCCCACAATGAGACAATAAATTCGGCCAGTTGCTCTGACGCTAAGACAATAGGCGCTGTCCGGGTTGGAACTACTGTTGCTAAATCTGTTCTCTGACGCCTCTCTGATGACAGAAAATGCAAAGCCCTTTTATTACCTAAAACAATATCTGCATCCCTCGATATTGCGTTGATAACAGTACTGTAGGTGATTCTGTCTAAAACAGTGGTGTGTACTGTTGTACTTGTAAAGTTGAGTCAAGTAGAAAATGACGAAGAATGTTAGAAATATGGCATCTTTACCAGCATTAACTGTTCCCTTCGCTTCAGTTGCGTTACATGTACTCAGGTCTCGGGAGGCGTTTGTTGCTGATACACTGTGGTGACGTCACAACATCGGCACTGGGGCGACTCATTCATTACGAACGGTCCTGCACTGCCGCCTATGCTGCCCCAGCAATCGAATGTGTCTGGCATGACATTCTTCTTACTAAAGTAATGCATTGAGTACTTTAAAAGATTTATCTGAAGAAACAATTAGTTTCCATTTTAATGCGCCTCTTTTTTGCTCTAGTATACGCCTAATACACCTTGAAAACGCAAACGGCGGACAGCTTTCCGATCGGTTTTAACTCGGCTGGATACAGCTGCCAACTACATAATAATTAATCATTTTATGTTGCGACTCAGCAAAAGCATCACGCGAGCCCTGTAGACGACATATTTACATTTCTGGGACATCTTTGCCAAAATGGTACTGTAGTGTCTTGCACATTCCGGTCGTACGTAGAAACAGAGTATTCACCGTATCGACGATGGAACCCTGCAAAACCATTGCGAAGTGCATGGCAGAGGGTACAAGGTACCATGGCACCTGTCAAAATTTTTTCCCGTTCCAGTCGCATAAGACGGATGAGGTCGGTAGTGACACGTCACAGATGAATAACGTGTCTGTAATCATCACTTGACGGTCGTCTGTGAAACGTTGTAAGCGGGCTCTCGTGGGACAGTTTGCGTATGTCTTCAAGAGTCTGCAAGTTCGGGTTTCTGGACGTTTCCGTCGCGATCCCCCACGAGTGACAGAAACCGTCCTAGCGACCTTCCAGAGCCCCTTGCTTGTCCTCTTTGGTGCGGCTCCCACACGCCTGGACCACATTCCAAGACGGGACGCGCGAGCGACTTGAGAGCGGTCGCTCTCCCTGGGCTGACCGCGCCCCCCCCCCCCCCCCCCCCCCAGTGTCCTGCCTACGGTCCCAAGTGTGGCTCGTGTCTCGCCTGCTACTGGGCCTCTGTGGTCGTCACATTCCACGTACCTACAAACAGCTGCTCCCGGATATTTGCGCTAGTCGGCCCATTCCAACTGTTGATCATAGATCTGGCATTCATACGATACATGCTAAGTGTGCAGTTTCACATTCCTGTACATTGTAAGTGAAGTGACAATCTTTGTACCTCTTCGTAATCTTTTCACGACCTTATTGAGTTTTTCTGTAGCTTTGTTTTGCGACAGTATATCAGTAGTTACTGATCGCGAAAGTCCTCTCTCTGTGATAGACCTACGGTGACGTCATAATATCGACTACCACGAAGTATTTATCACGAGCATTTCTGCAGTGTGGCGTATACTCTAGTGAGCTTGGCTTTCTATTCCTCTCACCAAGGTAACACATTTAGCACTCTGAAAGATTACTAATTTTATGACGAAACCGTCTTTCGACTTGAATGTGTCTACATTCTGTTATAATATAGTTCTACTACACATTGAAAACAAACGATGGAAATCTGTCCGACAGTTTCTTACGCACCGGGTTAAAAGCTCCGAATGTATACTTTTTTGCTGCTTTATTCTTGCTTCGACAATCGGACCACGTGACCTGTGCTACATGTCACCACTGCTGTAGCATCTTCCGTCTTGAAATTCTGCTCAAGTCTGCTCCATATTCCGAACGTACATTAAAACAGTTGTGTAGTTTTCTTTACGACTATGTGAAACGAATTCTACTCTCATAAACTCTGCCATCCGTCGTGCTTAAATAGTGGACATCACAAAATTGTTTCACAAATCGGCGCGATTGGTATGTCTACTTCTTCTTTCAAGATCGTTGACCACTATGGGACAAAGGCACCTGATTTTCATTCAAAATTCTTCCTTGTCTTGCGAAAGGTTTTCGATACAGTTTTGCATGGCCGCCTAATGAACAAAGTAACGAACGTACGGAATATCAGACCAGCTGTATGAGTGGACTGAAGAGTGTCTAGCAAGCGAAACACAACGTGTCATTCTGCAGGGAGAGAAGTCTTCAGACGTACAAGTAACTTCGGGAGTGCCCCAGTGCAGCGTTATAGGACCGTTATTTTTCCACAGTAGATATCAAGAACCTAACGTACGACGTCGGAAGTTGAAGGAGGCACTCCGCGGTCGGTGGTGTTGTACGCAGACGAGTCGCGACGGTAGAAAACTGCAGCGAAGCGCAGGAAGGCGTGCGGAGGACCGACGCTTTGTCCAGGGAGTCGCGACGGACCCTCAACACGAACAAACGCAACGTACTGCCAGTATATACCCTGGGAGACCCTTTAGTGTGTGATTACTAAATTACAGAACAGTCACTGTAAACGGTTACTCACCTAAAATATCTTGGAGTAGGCATATAAAGCGAGTTGAAGTGGGACGACCACATGAAATTAACCTGCGTCCACGTCACACTCCTCAAGCGGAGGGCACCTCTGGTACCGCTGACTGACAACAATCTCCCCTTTCCTGTCGCGAACGGCGCTTGGAAAAAATGATTGTCGGCAGTATTACCTCCCACTTTCCGAATTTTCTCGTCGTGGTCATTTCACGAGACGTATGGCGGAGGAAGTAGCATGTCGTCCGACTCTTCCCGGAAAGCGCCCTTCGCTACCTCAGTAGCAAACCCCTCCGCGACGCACAGCGCCTCTCTTGTAGCGCCTGCCTCTGGAGTTTGTTGATCATCTCTGCAACGCTCTCCCGCCGAGCAGACGGTCCAGTAACGAAAAGCGCCGCTCTCCGTTGGATCTTCACTGTGTCTCCTTGTCGCTCGTACCCGGTAAAGGTCCCATATCCGTAAGGCACACGTTTCGTGATTGGGTTACTTTTCCTTAAGATTCTCCCTATCAAACTCTCTGGCATCCGCTTCTCCTACTAATTGGGTTATGTGGTCATTCTACACGGGACAGCTCTGGATAGGGAGGCCTAGATGTTTTACGGTAGATAGTTTCCAGCAACTTGTCATCAGTAGTGTAGTTGTACACTAGTGAATTTCCTTTCATATGCAAGCTCAGTATGTTACATTTATCTACGTTGAGGGTCAACCGGCAGAGTCTGCACCGTTCATCAACCGTCTGCAGGTGATTGAGCAAATCGATACTGTTTCCTGGCATCGTTACTTCCTCATACACAACCGCACCGTCCGCGAACAATTGTTGAAAACCTTCCAGCTGTAACACTGTCACATGAGGGATACAAACGCACATGTTCGAAATGTAGTCTGCCACTTTACTCACAGATTCACTCACCCGGATGCAAAGTGTAACTCTACCACAGCAGATAGGACAATGAATGTCCGAAATACCGTCTGGCACAATACGTGCACTGGTACACACAGTGATGCTACGTGAGGTTTACGTTTGAAAGACCAGTGCGTCCACGCCACACTTCTCGTAACTGATTCGTAATCTAGTTGCTTACCTCGCGTCTCGTAAACGTTGCCCCAAAAGGTTTCTCCTCCGCCGGTCGCGAGCTCTAACGCTTGAGCCAAACACGGTGTATACTAATGTAACTAGTCCGTAGATTTAAATGGTAAACATAATAAAAATCGTAAAATGTTAGGTTGCCAACTACTTTTGTTTTATTTCACCAATTGCAAAATTAGTAAGTCGATTTCTGGAGCCAGTCTATCATTAATATTCGTAACGTGATACCCGGTCATTATTTATTAGTTCCCGAGCACTGCTGACGTCTCAAAAATGCTTCACGCGACCTTAGAATCAACTTGAGATCGCACAAATATATGCAGTTACCTCTACCTCTATGTGTAGTTACGCTTCACAGAGCTTCTGGCGTGTTGCCACTGATCGTCGACAAACCGCGATCTAGCTTCACAGTTTGGCACCTACACTTTGGTCCATCCTTCCTATCAATAAGCCTGACAGTTACTAAAAAATCTATTTAGCATTTCCTGAAGAGCTGAGCGGTACTAATGTTATTATTAACTATGTTCGTTCCAAGAAACGTGACCAGCCCGATTGAAGCTGTGTGCCCCCCCCCCCCTCTCTCTCTCTCTCTCTCTCTCTCTCTCTGCTCCAGCACGACACGGCTCTCGCTCAAGCTGTGCGACCACCTGGCACGCCGTCGGATGAGCCCGCCCTGTGCTCCCACCTGCTCGCCAGCCTCCCGCAGCAAAATCTTCACATACTGTGCACTAAAACATGGCAACGAAGTTTAACACGCAAACGTCGGCAGGGATGTGACGTACACGACACACAAAGCTTTCTGCTACACCACTTACGTACTTCTTCAACAGCAGTGGCCTATGATATGTACTTGGGATACTGCGGCAATTACCTTTGTATCTGTCTATTTTGTTCGGTTAAGAGCGACGTGTTGAGTTCAGTCTGTAAGGAAGTTTTGTATCCCGCTGCAGACCTAGTGCGATACTCGCTAAGCTCGGATCTCTTCACTACACGGCAGAGCGGGACGCTGCCAGATGCCTTCCTGCAGTCAACCAACACGGCGCGAAGCTGAGAGCCGGTGTCTCATACAGGAACAGAGCGGGCTGAGTCTCGGGAGGTCCCTGTCTGCGGAATCCACGTTCATTTTTGTAGACGCGATTATCGTTACCCAATAATGTCATAATTCCTGAGCAAAAATGTTTCCCATAATTCTACAACAGACTGACATCAAGAATAGAAGTCTATAATTAAGTGCGTGTGTCCTACGACCCTTCTCGAGAAACGGGAATGGCTTGCGCTTTTCTCCAGTCACTACAAACCCTTCATTGCTCCAGCGATCTACGATAACCTGCTGGTAGAAAAGGGGCAAGGCAGATGCCAGACAGGTTCATTGGACGTCCTCAGGAAATGGAGTCCATCAACACAGGTAGTAGCTTAACGAAACACTCGTTCGACCAACAATTAAAAACTGATCGTCAGTACGAGATCAGTACCAGACAGAGCTGATGGAGGAAACGGAGAAGATCCAGAGAGGAGCAGCGCGTTTCGTCACAGGTTCGTTTAGTGAGCGCGAAAGCGTCTCGGAGGTGCTCTGCCAACTCGTGTGGCAAACGCTGCAAGAGAGGCGTTCTGCGTCACGCCGTGGTCTGCTGCTAAAAGTCCCGACAGCGTACACCGCTAGAAAGAGTCGACCAGTACATCGCGGCCTCCTAGGTGTGTATCGCGGAGGGTCCGCGAAGATAAAACTATAGAGGCTTCCTAGCAATCGCTCTTCCCCCGAACACGGCGGGGTCAGAGATTTTCTCTGCCTCGTGATGGCTGGGTGCTGTGTGATGTCCTTAGGTTAGTTGGGTTTAAGTAGTTCCAAGTTCTAGGGGACTGATGACCATAGATGTTAGGTCCCATAGTGCTCAGAGCCTTCTCGCGAACAACACGCGACTGGAACAGGAAAACGGGGAAGTGACACCGTTTTACAAACGTTCCTCCTCCACACACCGGTACGTGGCTTGCGGAATGCACTTGAGATGAGATGCAGACGCAGACCAACTCTCCTCACCTGTTATTTAACAGGAAGAACTAAAATTAAGTGAAAGTGCCACAGTTTTATTTTTAATCGTTTGCTGCGTGGAGTTTTCATCAGCATCTGTTGTGGCAAAGGACGGCACCTCAGCAGTTAGTGTTCCCTCTATCCTCGGACGCCAGTCAGAACTCCTGTTTTTAAGCTGTGACTGATTGTTGATAACAAACTTCAGAAGGAAGTGGTCGTAACGCATGGCTCTTGCCGCTCAGCCCAACTGTTCAGCAAATTGTCTGTGTATGCAGAATCTTGCAGGTAAGTGCGATAAATATCCGTCCGAACAGTGTGCTCTATCGGATCCTTTCGAATACAGTAACTACTCTCCTCATAAACAGCCATAAACGTAGGTGTTTTCAGTTCCACAAATGAACAAAATTTGAACTTCACCTGGGTCACATTATACGACATCAGTACCGCTCCAGAATCTGACGGTACGTGACGAGACTCCAGTCTGACGCCCCTTCCCCCCCCCCCCCTCCCCCCCCGGCGACAGCCACTGTCTGCAGTTCCTGTCGACACTGGCCCTCTTTTAAGCAGAACATTTTTCACAAACTACAGGACATATTCCTGACTTAAATGTCGCTTACACTGGCGAAACCACGAGAAACTAATTTTAACGATGAAACAATTGGCTCGTCAGACAAACTTTACTTTTTCTCTCCAAGTTAACTGCAAGTCGACTTACAGCACTTTGATTCTGTACCGTACCTTTTGGGACACCCTGCACAACATAATACCAGAGTGTATTAGGAATGGGCGCGGATCGTAAACATATTTAATCTTACAAAAACATGTCCAACCTAGCGCAAACACATTTGCTACGGCGGAATTACTGTGTGCTTTCTCATTAATACACTAAATTTTTATGAGGAATCGCATCTGTCACTACGACCATTTCTATGAGTGACGCATACTAAGGAACGACTTTTTGTTTTGCCCACACCGGTGCTTCGACATAAACATCTAACCGTCCAGCCAAGATTAAAGTTTTGGACCTTATCCTTGTACGGTTCTGGAGACAATATTTAGCGTCTTCGCGCTTAGGCGATACTGGTAACACATGAAAATAAGTTACGTTCTAGTGAGAAGTAACTGATACCACCCGTTTGTTCCGACAGACTGTGTTCAGCACCCGGCCGTTGTGGCCGAGCGGTTCTAGGCGCTTCAGTCTGGAAACGCGCGAACGCTACGGTCGCAGGTTCGAATCCTGCCTTGGGCATGGATGTGTGTGATGTCCTTAGGTTAGTTAGGTTTAAGTAGTTCTCAGTTCAAGGGGACTGACGACCTCAGAAGTTAAGTCCCATAGTGCTCAGAGCCATTTGAACCATTCTGTATTCACGCTCCACATCCAGCCCCGCGCCACGTACATAGCGTTGCCTTATGGCGTAGGTGTATACAGAAACCGTACAGAAAAGGTTGCTTCACATCACTAAATGACGCCTGATTCGTATTCGTGAAAGTTTAGTATCCTGGCAAACGTTAGCCAGTAAGTTTTTATTTATGATACATGAGTAGCCTCTTTACAGCCGGGTTGACCGCCTTGTCCATTTGAGTGGGCACGTTTGTAATCTGGTCCACATACCAGGCCTTGACAGCAGGAAGATGTTGAATGGCTCAGCTTTCTGATGCTCTTCAGGATACGTTTAGCGTGTCTGGTCTTTAGAGTCGTGACAGTAATCAGTATCTTAGGCCAGTTTAATGTTATCATATTTTTGGGGCTAGATATTATCTGCACAACGACCACTTTGAATGTCCTGGCGGCGCAGCTGCAAGATAACTGGCGGTGTGGAGTACAGGACCCAGTGGGCAGTAGAAACTTTCTGCTCCAGTTTAACGTTGTGCCTGTTACCCTATGCAAAAGACACAGTAAGGGCCACACTAGATGAAAGTCAGATTCATCTTTCAGAAAAAGACCCACATCATCAGCATAGTCCGTGCACGTTACTTTCGTTGTTTCTATTGAAATGCCAGTTTTTGATTTCTGGGCCGCTCAATGACTACATGTTTCCTTTCGTAGGAGTATAATTATCCCCTCACAGAAATTCTGCATTTGGATACGAGCAATAACATCATTCACATACTTTGTAAATGTGGTTCCAGTAACGCGAAAACACGTCTGATAAAATTCGATGGGGAACCCATCGATACCTGTTGGTTTGTTATTTGCGTAATGTTTGAGAATCTGTCTAATGTCATGACTGTCAAGTGGGTATTGTGGTCGTTCGTTTTGTTTGGAGGTGAGTAAGGTCTGAACCTGCAATAATGGGGAAGACATTGCAGAAGCGTGAGTCGGGCTATGGGCGAAAAGAAATACGAAACTTGGGTGGATATGTTTAGTTACAGCGGTTATCATTGTTAAACGATCGCCATTCTCATGCTGAATACATGGAAGGAAGCTCTTACACATGCTGTGTTTTACGTTTTGAAAGTAGTTGCATCTGAGATATGTTTTAAGCTGAAAGTGTGGGTTCCCGTCACAACTAGCAATAGGGCCGAGTGCACCTTTCAAATGCGGACTGTGAAGTTGGATTGAAGTTTTTCTTGAAGAAGCTGCCTGAGCTCAGTAGCGCATAAGGTGCTTTCGTGTAGCAGGCTTGGCATAACTCTCCCACCAAACTGTGGCTGGGTGTGAATTTTGCCGTTTGCGTTGACACGCAGCCCAGTTATGAATGACTTCAGAACGAAGGTCATGAGGAAGAAGATACCTGGTACTGAATTTCTAAAGAGAAGTACGGTTATTTGTAAAGGCATCCCGTAATTTTAGACTGCATTCGAAGCCACAGTGGTCTGTGAAGTAAGCAGGCAAAACTTCAGTTTGAATTAGATGACCGGTTAGGCTTCGTGAAACGTACATTCGTTCTTATCTGCTGGACAGCTTGGGATAAAAATGTGCAAAATTTGTTGTGTAATTTCCTTAGGTTAGTTAGGTTTAAGTAGTTCTAAGACCTATGGGACTGATGACCATAGATGTTAAGTCCCATAGTGCTCAGAGCCATTTGAACCATTATTTTGTAAAATGTGTTTGATCTTGATGAACAATACGCCATCTATCAGTTGTGCAAAAACAGCTGATTAGTTGTTGTAAATCTACACATTTTATTATTTGTTGTAATTTCTTACGCCGCAGCCAGCACACAATTAAAATCCTTACCTCATATTCTGCTGCAATCTGTATTTGCCAAAAGACTTGCGACGTCGTGATTAAAAAAAATCTGATCGTGCACGTGTAACGTGAGTGCCTGATGAAGCGTACGTACTTAAGCGGAATGTCTCATCCACAGAACATGCAATTGCACGTCCGCTGGGATAAAGCTGGACATTTTCGGCTGTAAACCTATCCCTTAAGAGAATTGTAGTTCCGGAATTGATTTCTGGATCGGTAGTAATGACAGGTTGAAAGTCAGGCAATGTTGCTATTGTTGTCGTTGAGACATGTTCTATTAAATCATCAAGTGCACTAATCGTAACAGCGGTGTTATCGAAATGATGTTTAGTGTTAGTACACCGTGGACTGCCATTAGATAGTTGTAACGTGCTGTGATGCAACTGCGGAATTATTGGTAGAGCGGGAGAAAAATGTTTGCAATATTGTGACATTAACTGGTAGCTGGACGCTGGAGTCTGCGATTAAGGCTGGATTTTAAATTCTTGAGCAGAACTGGAGCTCGAATCGCTAAACAGTGTTGCAAGTTTTATGTGAGAAGGGATCCTCCTGACTTAAGTTTCGGCCTCCCTGTCACGTCGCCAGTCTTTTCCCTCTCTCGCTCTCGGCGGGTGCGTGAATAAAAGTGCTGTAAACGTTTTTACATAAAACACAAGACCGAATGTTTACACAGCTTTTCTTTAAGGAGACAGTAACATAACATATTTTGCAGGTATGCTGCTCTTCCCAGACAGAACTGGTTTCTTTTTTTTTTTTTTTGCTTCAGTTTTATCGATAGCACTCGGATCTGGGGACTTCCTTTACTGTGTTCTCATATTCTCGCCCGCGCCTAGGCACTGTTTTATGAAAATATGTGCCGTAAATTCCAGAGTGTGAAACCAGGTCTCAAACGCATTTGCAGAGGGAAAAAATAACTGTATTTTTAAAAATTGCTGTATGTATATAATACTAATCTGTGCAGGCTTAACAGGCTAACACACTACCGTGACATCACAACACTGGCACTCGCGACACATTTATTACGACAGACACTGCACCGTCACTTATGCTACTTCAATAGCAGAGCCGCATCGCCCGTGCATCGCTCTACTCTAACAATAAATTTCGTGGAACCGGTATCAATATATATGTGCAGACGCTGATTCCTGTGTAAGTAATGATAATTTAGCTAAGAGAACAGCACGGAACACGTAAGAGAAGGCTACAGAAAACAGGGCTACAGCTGTCCAAAAATTCCTCAGCTTTGGTCATCGGACAGGAATCGGTGTATTTTGCAGGCAAGTGTAACGAAATGGCGGCCCAAAGTCGCCATTCAGCCGCTGTTCACACAAGCAGAATCGTAATCACGTATTGCAACACCACTTGCATTTTCTAGTATGGCGCAAACGTAAAGAGTTACAAGATTTTAAACATGGCTGCAGCAGCAACTGTTAAAATTCTTCACAATAAAGGATGGCAGCTAAAAACAGTTGCAGGATAGAATTTTTTTATTAAAATTCTTGACCAAGGTTGCGGTACATATAAATATACCTTCATCAGAAGTAAAACTTCCTGAATAGAAAGACACATTCATTAGAAAAGCCATATCAACGAAAGTGAGAAACAGAAGCTTAAATAACGGTGAAATTGCTAAAGTAATACAGGCACACAATCTTTAGTACTTACTAAAATTACATCATGCACTGGAGAATAATAAAACAATTATGCCAAAAGGCGTCGTCAGTAATTAAAATATCATCTCCATTTGTACAACATGTGTAATGGGCACAGGATCAAAGCGAACAGTTTAACAATGTTACTTCGCCTATGAACTGTTGAGACACGAGTGTGAAGGCACTAAGGCAGATTGTTTCGCCGAGAGAGGGCACTTGCATGTGCCAGACTCGCGCATATTACAATCCATAAATACATACATAAGCGCATCAAAAATTATTAAAGGTTGTGTTAATTCAAACTTTGTCTTAATAAATAAAGCGTATCCCGCCAATTAAAGACATTTATGTAAACTAGAAATATAGAACCAAATTTACCTGTGTCCTTGTGTCAAACGGATAAAGCTTGCGCTTGGAACATCTAACGAGAGAGGGCACTACTGTAATGCGCGAGAGTCTCGCGTAACGTAGGCAGTGAAATACATACTAGCAAAACAACCAAAATGTTATAATAAAACGAAACCATCTGTCTGTATGAATAAAACATAGTAGTCATACAGACAGATGGTTTCGTTTTATTATAACATTTTGGTTGTTTTGCTAGTATGTATTTCACTGCCTACGTTACGCGAGACTCTCGCGCATTACAGTAGTGCCCTCTCTCGTTAGATGTTCCAAGCGCAAGCTTTATCCGTTTGACACAAGGACACAGGTAAATTTGGTTCTATATTTCTAGTTTACATAAATGTCTTTAATTGGCGGGATACGCTTTATTTATTAAGACAAAGTTTGAATTAACACAACCTTTAATAATTTTTGATGCGCTTATGTATGTATTTATGGACTGTTATATGCGCGAGTCTGGCACATGCAAATGCCCTCTCTCGGCGAAACAATCCGCCTTAGTGCCTTCACACTCGTGTCTCAACAGTTCATAGGCGAAGTAACATTGTTAAACTGTTCGCTTTGATCCTGTGCCCATTACACATGTTGTACAAATGGAGATGATATTTTAATTACTGACGACGCCTTTTGGCATAATTGTTTTATTATTCTCCAGTGCATGATGTAATTTTAGTAAGTACTAAAGATTGTGTGCCTGTATTACTTTAGCAATTTCACCGTTATTTAAGCTTCTGTTTCTCACTTTCGTTGATATGGCTTTTCTAATGAATGTGTCTTTCTATTCAGAAAGTTTTACTTCTGATGAAGGTATATTTATATGTACCGAAACCTTGGTCAAGAATTTTAATAAAAAAATTCTATCCTGCAACTGTTTTTGGCTGCCATCCTTTATTGTGAAGTAAAGAGTTACAGTGCTCCACCGGTCAGTTTGTTATGACAACCTTTATCTGACATTCACTCCCGTTGGATTCGCCGACACACAGTACAATTACTTCTTTCAACCTAACCTAGACCTTTGAGTGTGCTACAGATCTGCCTGTCACCACAAGGAAGATTATGGGGGGCGGGGGATCGAATTCACGCACTTTGACCATTTCACAAGCCACCACATCAGATGCTATTGTGGATGTCTGCAGTGGAAAGATGCGATCAAATCAAATCTGTGCATTGGTCTACCGAGGTGCTATGGGCGTACAAATGTAAAACGTGTGTAAAGATGTACACGTATTTACTGTGAAATAATCAGTTGACTGGTGACCATACAGACTGCTTTCATCGCTATACGCCTGAATTAGCACGCAAAATGGCTTTTTTTTTCATTTAATTTCTAGAATACGAAGCAAACAGTACGAAGAATGCTTTACACAAACAGCTTTTACAGCACAAAAGCTCATGACATGAAGATACTGATTGTCTTTATTACCATGTTTATGGAAAGTTACTCGCTGAAAGACGCGTAAAATCTGCATTACGAAATTTTGCAGTTGGCTGGTTGTCCACCCGTGAGGCAATCAGCAGAACGGATACTGGAGTACCCCTTCTCCACATGCGCGGATTGGCGCTTGTATTGAACGCGTCTGCTGGTTGTGTGAGACTCAGGCCCTTCCTGTCTCAGGACGGCTGTCACAGTTACTCGTCTGGAGCCTCACATCAGACATCAGCATCCATGGTGCAGTGACGGAATGACCACTTGCCACAGAGGTGACCCGAATTCGATTCAAGGCTGATGAAATATTCTTTGCCCCGGATGTAGCTGCGACCTTTACACTTTACAGACAAACACGCACACGCACACAAACACACACACACACACACAAAACCTCTCCCTCCTACCCTGCATACCACCCACCCTAATGCCTAAATACCTTAACATTTCGTTGAAAGAACCCGAAAGCTAAGATCTAATCTTTAATCTGTAAGCATTGTTTATTAACCAAAAGTAACATAAAAAAAGCACTCCGTCTTCAGGCCACGAGTGGCCTACCGGGACCATCCTACCGCTGTGTCATCCTCAGTGGAGGATGCGGATAGGAGGGGTGTGGGGTCAGCTCACCGATCTCCAGGTCGTTATGACGGTATTCTTGACCGACCCCGCTACTATTCGGTCGCGCAGCTCCTCAATTGGCATCACCAGGCTGAGTGCATCCCGAAAAATGGCAACAACGCATGGCGGCCCAGATGGTCACCCATCCAAGTGCCGCCCACGCCCGACAGCGCTTAACTGCACTGATCTCACGTGAATCAGTGTATTCACTGCGGCAAGGCCGTTGCCTAACCAAAAGTAACATATCGAACATAATCGTAATACTAAAACTATTCATGAAATATCATCCTAAACTTTTTGCTATGGGACTTTGTAAATAGTACATATCTATTTTACAATGATAATACATGTTACTTCTGTTATACTGCATGTAATATCAATAGGTGTATACTTAGTGTCACCAATGTGGATTGCGACACCTGAGTAAAGAACGTAACTTTAATCACTCTCGCCGGCCAGAGTGACCGTGCGCTTCTAGGCGCTACAGTCTGGTACCGTGAGACTGCTACGGTCGCAGGTTCGACTCCTGCCTCGGGCATGGATGTGTGTGATGTCCTTAGATTAATTAGGTTTAAGTAGTTCTAAGTTCTAGGGGACTGATGACCTCAGTAGTTAAGTCCCATAGTGCTCAGAGCCATTTGAACTATTTAATCACTCTCTTTGGTTTATTAACATTCTGTGAAGTACATGCATGATGCTACCTGTAACAAAGGTTGTGAAGAGCGGTAGAATTAACGTTACTGGAAAAATTACATCGCATTTTCCAGTATATTACGGAAAGCAGGAATAAGCCACCGCTTACTGATAAGTGTAAGTAATGACATTAAGTCTATCTCATGTCGGAAATAATTCACGCCAATCTCAGCGTCTACAGGTTTCATTTTTATGTCTTGCGACAGTTACACCATCCGTGCTAGGCAACAGGTGTCTACGATCATCTGATGATGAATCGCTAGGCGAATCGAAATCGATCACGATAAAAAAAACTTAAGATTCTTAAAAGGTGACTGGTTGCAGTACCGAAAGACTTTCTGAGCCACGGTGAGTTTAGTAACGTTTCGTTCTGCACAGCTAATTTTGTATTGAGATCAAGGTAAAAATTTTCTGCGCAGATCAGTTGTTAAGTCATTCCTCAAGACATTCAAGACGCATCTTCAAAGTATTTCGTACATTAGAATAGTCTCAAGTATCCTCTTACTTAACTAAGTGGTAAAACCAATCGACCACCACTCACTCTAGGGTCAGGCCGTACCGAAATGAAACTAAGGCGCGGTTCACTGCAGCGGGTAGTAATGGGCTGCTCTACTTATGGGAAGCCGAAATTTGGCACCGGTTTATAGAGACAGATCTTCTGAATTTTATTCCCATGCCTGTGCAGCTGGAAGCTACACAGAAAGCTGTGGAAGTTGTCCAGAAGAAGGAAGTAGGCCACTTGAATGCAGCCGAAAGCTTCAGTTAACCTCCGTCAACTTTAGAACACTGCATCAGGTATTCACAACAAACAAGAAATGAATCTAGTACTTGGAGCATTGGCAGAAAACCCGTACTGTCAGTACGAACAGAATATGATGTTACAGCGGCATTGCAGCAATATGGACCACAGGTAGCATGGACTTGGAGCTAGAGATTTCAGATCTCCAGCATTCCGACTTGGAGAGCACAAAAGAATTAGCAAATATTTTCGGCAAGTGATGTTTTCTGTGGGTAAAAACGACTGAGAGGGTTTCCGAAACGAGAACTTGAACTGAGATTTGAGACACGTGAAAAGCTTTCTGTAGCCAGAACGAAGAGCTTCGCTTGTTAGGAATAAAACTCGGTTTATAATTAAGTACATGCACTTAAGATACAGACTACTTTCGATGTATTCTGGTTCTAGTATTTAGTTCTGTTTCATTTTGCTGTAAAAGTCTTTAGGAAGTTGCCTGTTCAAAAACAAGGAATGTGGTGTAGCCAGAAATTGAAAATGAAGTAAAAACAGTGTCTCAGTCGCTTGTTTTCAATAAATTATTGGTGGGAATTTGAAGTCAATGCAAGAAATGTTACTATTAGGGAATATAGTAGGCTTTCGACTTTACAGTGAACCATAGACAGGAAAAATGAATGAGTACATGAATGGATTAACAGGCCATCACAAAATGCAAAGGGAGAAACTGTGAAAACATGTAAAAAATAAAAAAATACTTGTGGATTTTACAAATTCTTACTTCAGATACATGCCAGTGGCCTACACAGCTGTCTTATAGATACACAGCTAAAGTACTTGAAAGCAATTGTGTGCTCATGTTTAGCCTAATAGGTAGCACATAAGTGGCAATGTACTAGTTCATCATATTGTCAGTTTTTATGTAAGTTATGAACTGATATATTGATTAGGAAATAGCAGCTGAAATACAAAAGCAAAACAGTGTCTATCCTATAAAAAGCACTACCTTTAAGTATTTCATACTTCTAAAGGTTACACGGGGGGGGGGAATAGAGCAAGACATTAAGCAAAAATCCCACCCCTCTAGTGAATATATGAGCTTCAAGGCTAAATTATAAAAAAAATTATCACTGTTATTGAATTATGCTACAAACATTAGTCAATGTTTGTAATTATTGATGGGGCAAGTACCTTCTTCATTTCACCATCTCTTTAAGAGTTTGTTGCCATGACATGTAACTGCATATGTTACTGTTTTATAGAGTTACTGTGCCATGGCCATATTTATCACTTGAGTATTCTTCTGCATTTTAGTTGGGAGTCTATTTGTATTTTAGAACTAGAAACTAACTTTATATTCATAAATGGTTTTCACACTATTAATATTGCCATAACATTCAATTGTAAGCACCTTTATCATTTTTTATTCATTTTTAATTACAGGTATGTCAGGTTCACTTCTACAAGGATGATGTTATTTGGGAAACACAAATTGTGGATGAAAGGACTGGTCAGTTATTAAGAGCCCCTCTTCTCAAACCACTTTATATGTTTCATTGTTTAAGAAAGATGTACAAATTAAGACATTAGGAAAAAGATCTTTTCCTGTAATTGTAACCAATATCCATGGAATTGTCAGTGTACTGCAGGAGTCTTCAGTGACAGATTGTGGGCACTCAGAAACTTCTACAGATAGTATTGTAGAGATAGTGAAATACAGTCTAGGAGTGCTGAAAGGCAGTTTACAGGAGAGTGAAAAGGAGATGGTAGGCATGTGAACATGTTAGTCTCATAAATGTCAAGAAATTTAATCATAGGTTTAGTTCTACATTTATGATACTATGTTGTTTGCTATTTCCAATTTCATATCATGCTTACAATTTTTTACATAGCAGCTCATTAATGAAAATGCCACATCCAAGCACTCTGCGTAGGATCTACAGCAAATTTTATGTGAATCCATCTCACGAAAGGCTTGGGGGAAGTAATTTCCTGTCCTATGCAAGACAGAAATTTCAGTTCTTGAACAGCGATGATGTCAATGTTGTTTTGAGTGTAGATGAAATTCATCTAAATTCTTATTTTGAATATAAAGGAGGTAGTGTTTTGGGCATGTCATATAACTCGGAACGTGCTGCAAATTCAGAGTTTGTATTTATGTTGCAGAGTGTCAAGTCTTTGTACAGCGATGTTGTTCACATTTTACCGGTGAAAACCATTTCATCTAATGCATTATACGATGTGCTACTGCCCATAATAAATAGTCTTGAACTAATAGGCTATAGGGTTTTTTTGTGGTAACTGACAACAACAAATTCAATAGCAAAACCATGTCCATGTTTTCTCTGGATAAAGCTGTTAATATAGTATTTAAACATCCATCTGATCCTAATCGCCCACTTTTCTTTTTAATTGATGCCATACACATTGTTAAATGCATAAGAAATGTGTGGCTGAACCAAAAAAATGATGGTAAAGGTATGTTTTATCCTCAGTTTCCAGTTAGAAAAGAAGTGGAAGAAAATAAGTTTTGTGTAGCTTCTTTTAAAACACTGAAACAGATTTATGACATAGATTCCAGTTCTTTAGTAAAATATTGTCACACATTGTCTCTCAAATCACTTTGCCCTACATCGTTACAAAAACAGAGCATGAAACTAGTGCTGCAGATATTCAATTGACATGTGTCAGAGGGCCTTGAGGTAGCTAGTGATAAATTTGATTTGAGACATGCACCATCAATAGCAGAATACATTCGAATAATAACAAAATGGTTTGATGTCATGAATGTGAAATCAGTGTTTAAAGGGAAACACAAACAGAATCCTTATATGGATCCGTTGACAACTGATAGCGTTTCTATGCAATTTTTGCTAGATTTTCTAGACTGGCTTGACATGTGGAAAGCAAAGGGTCTGTCAAGTGGGTTTCTCACAAAAGAAACATTTTTTGCTATTCAGCATACAACATATGCCGTTGTAGAGATTGGTCGATACTGTACTGAAGAGCTAGGTATGAGCTATTTACTGACAGCCAACCTTCAAACAGATGTGCTTGAGAGGCGTTTTGGAAAGTATAGACAGCTTGCAGGTTCCCAATACAATGTTTCAGTGACACAAGTCTATGAAGCAGAAAAGAAGCTTCGAATTCAAAGTGTAATACCTTTAGTCTTATGTTCTCCTTCCTATGGCAATATCACAGTAGGGGCAATAAAAATTTTTGTGTTTTCTGAAGGTGAAAAAACAGACACATTAGACATAGAAGTCAGTGTAACTGTAGACGATGTTCTTTCAGTGAAAGATATTGCAACGTCTTTAATTTTCATTGCAGGGTATTGTGCTCATGCAGTGATTAAGAAGCTGAAATGTGAGAGTTGCCTTAATGAAATTCTGATTGAAAAGGAGTTGCCAATAAACGAACATTTTAGTATGATACAGAGACTTGATCATGGAGGACTAAAATACCCATCAGACACTATTTTAAATATGATTGTCTACACTTATATTGTTGTCAGCAAATGTCTCAAAGAACATGAAAGAGATTTTCTTGCCTGTACAAATCAACGTGCTATTGCCTGTGCAGTAGCACTTGCTACTCTTCAAGAAAATGACTTTTTATTATTTGATGGGCTATGCTGCAATGGACATTCATCCCAGGCAATAATGAAAAGTGTTGTTTGGGTTGATGTCAATATATTTTTAAACAACTACTGTAAAAAGGTTAATGGAAAAAAATTTCAAAAACCACTCAGCGGAAACTGCAAACTCTTTCAACATTCTTTTTAAATCATTAATACAAAACCTGTCATCAGTAATATTGCCACATCAACAAATGCCTCTTAAGCTGAACTAATTTGGTTAATCTGAAACTAGTCAAACTTACCAAATTGCAACTTATGGCGGAGAGTTTATATAAATATTTTAATATATATCTGCTAACAGCTATCAACACTAATAGCCTAACTTGGAATTTTTATCAAAGAAATTAATCTTTAATATAAAGAATCTTACACTAATTCTTTCTCAGTTGAAGTTTGGATGGTGAATGATATATACAAGGGGGAGGGGAGGGGGTGTGGCAGGCAGAGAGGACCAGTAGTAATCTTTTTATAGTATGTGCAACCTAAAAATCAATTCACTTGGTTTTCCGAGTATGACTTAAACCACTTCTTTGCTGCACACCTTATTCACAGTATTTCTAATTTGTATAATAAAGTTATGTGGCCCAACATGCCACATGCCTTTGACAAAGACAAAACAATGCCATTTTGATCACCTTACTTTATTATTTTGAGAAAAACTTACACAAACTGTGCTATAGCAGACTCCACTTTTCTTGCAAACAAGGTTAGTTTGTTTTGGTGATAAATGGAAGACAAGAGCAAAACTGCTCTATATTTCTCTGCATTCTCCAACACTTTTCTTTGTATACTGAAGTTATTACTTTAGCTTGTGATACATGTGAGAAATCTGCCATTTTGTAATGATTCATTGTTACATTGAAAAAGCTACTATAGTATTTATGCATTCTTTAGGTAGACAAACTTCGATTTCATGTAGTGTTTGTGGTGTTCCTCTGTCTTCTACTAATGTCATTGTTATGAGTGCAGATGTGCATGCTGTGACAATTGTCTCTCTTTTTCTGAGTTTACTACTTTCTCTGCAGCTGTTATAACTGTTGTTCTCTCAACATTTTCTTATGTAGATCATTTTTGTATGTATTTTACTACCATTACAAATGGAAAAGCTGGTAGGGGAGGGCTTTGCAGTACTTTCATGGCCTTCTTTGTGTATAATGATTGGCAGGTCTCCTCATCTAATAGTAATGTAATTGTGGAACAGCTCTCACTTCTGTTACAAGGACTATTGAGTGCCACTAATCCTCAGGTTGACTAATTACTGAGCTCTTTAAATAGATACTTGCTCTGTGCTGTAAAGTGCCTTCTTGTTAGCTCATCTTTGCTGAGCCTGTCACAATTGCTTTTCACTCATCTAATCTAATTAATGTAACCAGATCATATTCCAACACCACTTGACACATTTTTGCCACATAACATACACTTACAGATGGTAATTACTTGCAATTTACAGGGTGACCTAATATAATGTCTATATGCATCGCCATTTTTCTACTAGTGCTTTCATATGCATTCTTCCTACACATTCTTTTAGTGTCCTAATTACTTAAAGACCTTCCATAACTACCCTGGAGATTATAAAATAGCAATTTAATAATTAATGTTGTTCAAAATGTATCATTATTATTCCTAAAATTATGAAACTTAAGTCTCAAGAATGTGCTTATTGTTAATGTTTGGACTTTGTGTCCATAAGTCTTAATTATTTTGTAGCTACATAGTATTCATGCTGTACATCTATAATTTTCTATTGTGAACCACTATAATCTAAAATATTTCTCATCCCATGTATTAGTGATTATTGACAAGAGTGTATGGAAGATGAATAAAAGAAATAAAAGAAATATATAAATTCATTCATACACAGAATTTTTTTACTTCATTTGCATTCTTTCATATCAGCATGGTCAGTAGATGAAACTTGTGTTCCACTTCTAAACAATTAAACTGTTTCTAATAGTTTACCAGTATATATATTTTGGAATGATGATCTATTAAAGTATTGCAACTAAATAGAGCTGAACCACCACCCCCACCCCTTTCCCCCAACTTATGGAAGGATGAAGTATCTAAGTGACTGGTGAGCGCAGCCCAAATGTGATGCCAAATGAAGGTAAGTGTTCATTTTTCACAATTATTTCATCATAGGTCACATCACTTCATAAAACTTCTCAACAGATGAAATGAAAGTTTACTTCGTAGTTGAAATTTTTTTATGTGCAATTCATGCACACAGTTTGTTTCAAAGTATATATTTCTTAGTACAGAAACATTCTTTCTTCAAAGGTATTCAGTTTAGAGCAGCGGAATTCTAATCTGGTAATCTGTATTTTGAGACCTCATGTAATTTCAATACATAATGGAAATTTAGTTAACTTACTGAGAAAAGAGAATTCATTGAAATTTGTATTGGCATACCAAAACTTTATGGCAACACCATTACATACTCATCTTAGGTCAGTGAGATTTTCTTAATGGAAAGAAAGTTTCTTAGGGAAAGGTGCACAAACTGAGAAGAGATATCATTCATTAGAACTGCATTTCACTTAAAAACTATTAACAGGAGAAATTTCTTTAAGGGGCTCCGGAAAGGCTCAAAATCATGAAAAGTTAAATTTTTACTTTTTTGCGTTTTCTGAATCTGCAGACTATTACCTTTTAATAGATATATAGTTTATTCAATTCCAAAGACTACAATTATTTTTAAATTTTTTTTGAAATGTGCTCTACATGGGCGTGACCCACTGTGGCGCTGTTAAACTGCTGTCAAATGGTGTTATTATTAATATCCGTGTTCATCAGGTACATTTTAGTGATGTGAGATAAAGTATGTGTTGTGGCTAACCTGTGATGGTTCAATATATATCGCTGGTGTGATTGTCGATTGTTTCATGTTTATTTACTCTGTCGTTATCTCGAAAATATTCGTAATTAATTCTGTTTCTTGAGTCTCTGTTTTGTTGAAGTATAATAATGAGTAAAAGTAAAGTTATTAGAAATCCTCTGAAGGCTTTTAAGAAAAGGAGAAATGTTGGAAAGCCAAAGGTATGTGTTATTACTGTAAACAATAAAGACAATAACCAAGTGAGTGAACCTAACCTCTCAAGTACACCTGCCCATAGCAGTCAAAGTGGGAAAGAAAATACTTCACAGAAGAAGCTTGGTTCAATGAGTGAAAACTAAGAATGTTTTATGGGCGAATCGGATGTGAATGAAATATTTGATATGTCGGTTCTCAAAGGAATTTTTTCAAACTGTGTAAGATGTATTCATTGTAGTGAAGTTGGTCTGAAACTCTCCATAATAAAGCATGTAGGACTTGCTAGTGAAATACAACTGAAATGTCATAAGTGTTCATACATGACCACCTTTTGGAACAGTGCTGCAGTAACTGCAACTGAAGAAAATGGTAGCAAAATCTACGAACACAACATTAGATTTGTTTATTCCTTGCGTTCAGTTGGTAAAGGTGCTACTGCAGGTGCAATTTTCTGTGGCATCATGAATCTTCCAAATCCCCCAACCAAGTTTACGACCTATAATAAATTAATAGGGTCTAAAGTAGAAGATGTCTGTATAGAATCTATGAAGAACGCTGTGGAAGAGGCAGTAATGGAAAATAATGGTAACAGAGATTTGACTGCAGCGTTCGATGGTACCTGACATAAACGGGGACACACATCTCTTCATGGTGTAGTATCTGAAACCAGTATGTATACAGGGAAAGTTTTAGATGTAACAGTAATATCAAAGTATTGTAGATGTCCACAAAAATATAAAGGTACACATGAAAATAATTGCAAAGCTAACTATAGTGGCAGTAGTGGAGGAATGGAAGTGGCTGGTGTTGCCAGTATATTCCAGCGTTCTGAGGCATGTGATAAAGTGCGATATGTTAATTACCTTGGTGACGGTGATTCTGAAAGTTTCAAACATGTTCAAGGACTGAAGCCCTATGGTGATGATGTTGTAGTGCAGAAATTTGAGTGTACTGGACACGTACAGAAGCGAATGGGAACAAGGCTTCGGCGACTGAAAGCTTCGTACAAAAAACAAAAACTCAGTGATGGTAAAGGGTTGGATGGGAAGGAAAGGTTAACTGACAGTGTAATTGACAAAATGGAAAACTATTATGGAATGGCTATTAGGCAAAACACACAAAGTGTCGACGAAATGAAGAAGGCTATTTGGGCTTTTTTTTTTTCATACTTCTTCAACCGATGAAAATCCCCAACATAGCTTGTGTCCCAAAGAATAAGACAGTTGGTGTAAATATAACAAAGGATTGCTGACTGGTGAAGTGTACACTCATAAGCATAGTCTGCCTCATGGAATAATGGAGGTGATAACACCTATTTTTAGAGACTTAGCAGCACCTGAACTGCTGAAAAACTGTATTCACGGAAAAACTCAAAACCCCAATGAAAGTGTAAATAGTGTTATATGGTCGAGAATCCCCAAGACTGTATTTGTTGGAATAGAAACACTTCAATTTGGTGTGGATGATGCTGTTGCGACTTTCAATGATGGCAACATTGTAAGGTGCAAGGTATGTAGAAATATGGGAATGAAGATTGGTTCTCACATGGTATGAGCAATGCTTGCTTTAGACAAGGAACGCCTTCGGGCTGCAGACAGGGCTGTAAAGAGTCTAGAAATACAAGCAAGAGTAAACAGGAGGAGGAACAAGAGGAAGCTGGAGGAGGAGTTTGCAGAGGATGAAGATAATCCATCCTATGGACCTGGAATGCACTAAAAAGTTAATCCAATCTTTGTCGCTCGATTCCCAAAACTTTTATTTTCTCATACAAATTACATGTTTTCTAAGGATCTTCCAAACTTTCAGTAAATGTTACACAGTACCTTCTGCATAATTTAACACAGCCTTTTTCCAAAAAACTGTATATTTTTGAATATATAAATAAAAAATTGCAAAAAAATGTTGTGAATTTTCATTACAATTGAAAAAAAATCATCTTTAATAACTGAACTAAAATTTTGTAAAATCCCTGTGTTAAGTTGTAGCCCATATTCCAATAAATAATCTGTAAAAAGTTCAACTTCCTACCTCAAATACTTTGTGAGGAAAGATGTAACTTATAAGCTTTATTTTAACATTGCAAGTATAGGGCGTTCCAGAGCCCCTTAAATTTAAAAAAAGCATGAATACAAGATTGCTGAAACGGTGGACTAAAACATATGTAGAACATGTCTTTCATGGCAGTGTTAGTTTTTGAAACGACTCATACAACTGCTTATTACCAGTGCCTCTCTATAGGGGGTGCTGTTATAATTCGAACACTATTTGTCCAATTTTCGTGTTTCTTATTTTAATTCACAGGTATATCATCCAATCAGGTTTTTAAAATGAATTTTGCTACATACGGAATAAACAGCGGCAATAACGGTGTCCGTAAAATGTTAGCTGCCAGTGTGCTACTTTGCAAAGTGCCGTCCACATTATTAGACCTGCGTCAAAGTGATGCAATATTTAACTTAAAAAACAAAAACCCTAATAGAAAGCCCGCGAGAGCATACGAGAATCTTTCGTGGGTGGCTTTCAATCAAAATTTTTGTCATTAAAAATCGTCTTACACAGGAACTACAAAACGGAAGAATGGTGAATGGTGGTCAGCCATAAAAGATAAATATATATCGTTGCAGACGTTTAGATTGGTCTTTTCGAGATTTACAGTTTATACTACAGCACTTACAGTTTAGGAATGATATTGGAAAAGAGCACACTGGCGGCAAACACTTGCACTTTGTGTAGCTGACGATCTTTGAACGGCTAACCAGACTGTCATCAAACAAGTCGTGACAATCCTCATTAAAGCAACTTCAAAATAAACTACGATGAAATGGGTCCAGTCATTTGGGAGTTTTGATGCCTCAGATATTGAAAGTTATTACAGTCACTTTTTACGTCGGGGCTAAAAGGTATGCAGAAATAAGTTACAGACAAAAGAACTCTGTCATTTACGAAAGGAAATCTTGTAATTCATGAGAGAGATATGTCAGATTTCTTCATGAATTTTCCTCGTGCAGTTCCCTTAACAGTCTATTGCTGTGGCCAAACGGACTGCGAGCACCGGCACCAGACTATGTGCGTGACGTCACTGAGCGGGCGCGCAGGCTTTCCTCTATAGGGGGTGCTGCGTTTGATGACAGGTAATGTGAAGCGTGAACGTTATCCGCTGTTGCTGTCCATACGTGAGCAAACGTGCTGAATACGTTTTTGCCTAAAACACAAGACTGAATGTTTACACAGGATTTCGTTGCTGAGAGTAACGTAACATGCTACAGGTGTACTGCTCTTTCCAGGAAGAACTCTTTCTCTGGCTTCAATTTCATTCATTGACGACATTCGGATCTCGGGAATTTTTTTATTGTTTTCTCGTGTTCTGGCGTGCGCCGACGAGCTGTTATATGAAAATCAGTCCCGCAAAGTCAACGCTGTATAAACAGGCCTCAAACGCATTTGCCCGGGACACACCTGTCTAAAGTGTAGTGTACAGTGCTCTTGAACTTCTTCCACTGACAACTACATTGTTAGTGCTGCAGAGGTTATATTTTTGTGCTGACTGCTCAGGTAGTCTGAGCTCTTGCTAAGCAGAACAATATTCCTAACTTTCTTTGTATTCATGCTTGCGACCTTATTCAGTGAGACTGTAACTGTCTTGTGATCGCTAATTCCCTGTTCTGGCCTAACAGATTCCGTAAGTTCGGGTCTGTTTGTTACCGGCAGGCCTAATATGTTATCTTCACGAGTAGGTTCTCAGATTAATGGCTCGGGGTAGTTTTTGGGTGAAGCTCTTGGACCAGTTTCTCATGATTCTTTGGCCCTAACACCAGTCTTATCTCCCGCTGTATAGACGGCAGGTTAAAGTTTCCACCTAAAACTATAATGTGGCCAGGAAGTCACGAGAAACATTATCCAGGTTTCCCCCAAGACTGTTCCACCACTGTTGCTGCTGAAGCGGGGGTCTGTAGAAGCATCCCATTACCGTGTTTGATTCACCTTTAACGCTTGTCTTGACAAATTATTTTACATTGGGGATGTGCACTAATCTCACTAATGTGATCGTATTTTTTACTGCTTTAAATACCAGCGTTCAACCTCTCTTTGTAACATACATTCTGACTGGAATTTAGAATCTCATTGCCACTGTTTTCGGGTTTCGCTCAGCTTTCTGTCCCAAGTGCTATGTGGGAATTGTTTATAACAGATTAGCTCTGCGACCTTTCCGTAGACGCTCCTGCAGTTATCTAATACCATGTGGGCTTAGAGAGAACAGTTTAAGGCCAAGTTCTCTGGATTATAGCGTGCTGCGTGTGTGATGGCGTTGGATCGGTGGTAATAAACGCGTCACGAGTTGCGCGGATTCTGGGAGCAATGGCTGCCCAAAGTCAGTCTGTAGCCAAAGGATGGAAAACCAAACAGAGGTCTTAATCGGCGAGTAGTCCAAAGATATTTCGCGCATCATCAGTGAGGCCTAACCTGAGACAGCCTTTTAATTACAAGATTTTCTAAAGTCCTCCGTTCCGAAATCATTGATATCTGGGAAGCATGTCAATACACAAGGCAAAATATCAGCTCAGTTCTTAATTGGTGGCTCAGTTACAGTAAGTCCAGTGTGCGAAAGGGTCTTGTCCGCTACAGTCGTGAGGCAGATTTTTGGAAAAGGAGAGTGCAATCAGTGTTTAAAAGACGCTCTCGGCACTTCTCCTAGCCGTAATGTGAACCCATACTTTGAGCTAAAACATATTAAAGCTCTCTATTGCCATTTATTGATTTGTGGATCACTCTATAGGAAACGACACAAGCCTAAGACATATAGAAGCACTGAAAGCGGACAGCCTTGCCTGACAGACCGACAAATTGCCACGGCACCTGTTTCTCGACCATTGATGTATATTGTGGAGTTTGCATTGCTCAGTAGATTTTGCAGTAAGTTTGTGAAGCGAATGCCAATTCCCCGTTTGTGCAGCAGTTACCGTAGCTATTTGTGTCTGGGAACCGAAAAACATGTGGGATTGTGATCTTGCTCTGTGTGGTATCACGCGTCTGAGCGGACAAATTGCTTCTAAAATGTTCTTGCGTGCGGATTTGCATTGAATGGTTTTGTCTTATAACTAAAACAAGTGTTAAGGGAAGTGACTGTGCATAGGAAATTCATTAAGAATTATTTTCCCAACCTGCCTAGTTGTGAGAACTTTATGAAAGGGTGTTTTATTCTTAATGATTAGTGAAGGATAGTTATACTTGGAATATTTATTCTCATTTATCAGTCGTTAACTTTATTTCCTTATTTTTCATTCTTTACCTTTATGAATGCGTTTGCATATTCGAACTGCACATCGCGATTTGTGTACTGCAGAAACATTTTTATGGATACCGCTTGCATTGCATATCGCTCGCAAGTACGGTAAATGAAATTTGGTTTCTGACACTTTTTTCATTATCTTAATAGTAACACGTAGCAGAACAAATGAGACTTCCGTTCACACAGGTAGGCCAACAAATGTAATTGCCAGCAAAGTTCATGTCCACTGTAAGGTACAGTGACTGTCAGAATGTATCTGCGAAAAATACCATATCATTTTACAGGTTTCAAATAGATAAATGAATTCAGAAAGATTTTATCTTGTGAATTTTCATGCACTTTCAGCACAAGGTCAAATGTGTAAAAATTTATCCCCCTCAAAATTCAATTTTAACACAGTACTGCTGCCGTGCACTGAGATTTACGTGTTTATACATCAAAATACATTTTACCAGTTTCTCAGATACCAACCAGACATTTACAAACACGAGTTTAAATAAACAAGAACACGTTTCCCTTACTGAGCAGATACCAGCGCTGTACCGTTCCAGTGTGCAGTAATAGCAGACAACACCAGAAGAAGGGCGTCATGCGCATTCCGAATTTTCGGCGAGGGGCATAACATTGCACTGTGTTAGCTACACAAAGAGTGTTTAATATCACGGCGGAGTTGTGTAAGATTGTGTGTGACACGGAAGTTATAGATGACCACAGAGCAATGAAACCTCAGTTTATATCTGCCACCTCTGGGGAAGATCTGGAAGAAAGAAGCACTCATGTTAACTACGATATTTCCTGATGACGTTTATCCTCTGTTTTCAGGACAGCTGATGTTTTTAAGAAATTCATCTAAAATGAATGTGACACCAATGGAAAGTTAAAAAAAATGTCGGCAACGAGATGGTCTGTGCGGGTAGGTCCCATGCCTCCATTTGCAGAGGATTTGCCAGAATTACAAAGGGTGGTTGAACTTGCAAATAATTTGGACTGCGGAGCCACACACTGAACTGAAGAGCTTTCAGAAGTATTTGAAATTATTCCAGTATGTCTTAAAAATGTTTTAAAAATTATTACCTGCAATAAACATACGTAAAGTTATACTTCCAACCACAGAAACAATGACATGTTTTAAGTAGTACTATTAAGAGTGTCAAGAAAGAATTAAATCAACTGACAAATGTTGCGATACTATTTACGCAGGAATTTGGGAAGTAGCAGAAAGTATTGGATTATCACCTGAACTGAATGTAATGATTCATGACAGAGAGAAACAGAAAGACAGAAGAAATCGCTTTGTTGGTGAAGCATCAGAAGACGATTTACAACAGAGCATGAAGGACAGTTTTTAACTAAATGTTTACCACGTTATTACACAGTTGTGGGATACTTAAGTGTAAAGTGTGCTGCCACAGACAACACAGACACATTCCGTTTCTTGTGGAACTATAGAACTGAACAAGATTCTCCAGTAGCAGACCATGTGGAAAACTTCGAATCTTTCACCAGTGTAGATGTTAATAAACACGGGCTTGGACTGACAAGGCAGCCAGTCCACAGTGACGGGGTAGCCGAAAGAAAGGCACGCGTACACACACGCCGACTGGCGCGAAGTCTGGAACAGGATTCTTATGAATGCGATAAAGAAAAGAACGTAGCTACTAGAACACTTATCTTTTACTGCTTCCTTTGGTATACAGCATTCTTGATGATACAAGTGAGACTCATTAAGATTCATGCAATGGTACAAATGGCGCCTTGCTAGATCGTAGCCATTAACTTAGCTGAAGGCTATTCTAACTGTCTCTCGGCAAATGAGAGAAAGGCTTCGTCAGTGTAGTCGCTAGCAACGTCGTCGTACAACTGGGTCGAGTGCTAGTCAGTCTCTCTAGACCTGCCATGTGGTGGCGCTCGATCTGATCACTGACAGTGGCGACACGCGGGTCCGACATGTACTAATGGACCGCGGCCGATTTAAGCTACCACCTAGCAAGTGTGGTGTCTGGCGGTGACACCACAGGGCTGAAAGAAGAAATTTTGCTCTTAAAAAGATCCATGAAGCCACTTCTTCTTCGCCTTCTTAAAGCTCTTCGTACGTCCAATTTTAATGATGTACTGCAGAATACAATGATGGCCTTTCGGATTGTTCTGCACTTTACTTTGCCTGTTAGCATTGCGCAAGCAGAGTGGCCACTGAGTGTTCTTGCAAGAGTTACGAACTGTTACAGAACAGCAATGGGGCAGGAGCAGCATGTTGGATCAGCTGGATAGCAGTTTATCCAGTCGTTACACTATACTGGGATTATAGAAGATTAAGCTTTCAAACGTGTGGTTCCTGAAGAGGGGCAGCAGCCTTTTCAGTAGCTGCAGGGGCAACAGTCTGGATGATTGACTGACCTGTCCTTGTAACACTAACCAAAACGGCGTTGCTGTGCTGGTATTGCGAATGGATGAAAGCCAGGGGAAACTACAACCAAACTTTTCTTGAGGGCATGCTGCTTTACTGTATGGTTAAATGATGATGGCGTCCTCTTGGGTAAAATATTCCGGAGGTAAAATAGTCCCCCATTCGGATCTCCGGGCGAGGACTACTCAAGAGGACGTCATTATACGGAGAAAGAAAACTGGCGTTCTATGGATCGGAGCGTGGAATGTCAGATCCCTTAATCAGCCAGGTAGGTTAACAAATTTAAAGAGGGAAATGGATAGGTTAAAGTTAGATATAATGGGAATTAGCGAAGTTCGTTGGCAGGAGGAACAAGACTTTTGGTCAGGTGAATACAGGATTATAAATACAAAATCAAATATGGATAATGCAGGAGTAGGTTTAATAATGAATAAAAAAAATAAGAGCTACTACAAACAGCATAGTGAATGCATTATTGTGGCCAATATAGACATGAAGCCCACACCTACTACAGTAGTACAAGTTTAAATGCCAACTAGCTCTGCAGATGACGAAGAAATTGAAGAAATGTATGATGAGATAAAAGAAATTATTCAGATAGTGAAGGGAGATGAAAATTTAACAGTCATGGGTGACTGGAATTCGATGGTAGGAGAAGGAAGAGAAGGAAACGTAGTAGGTGAATATGCATTGGGGGTTAGAAATGAAAGAGGAAGCCGCCTGGTAGAATTTTGCTCAGAGCACAACTTAATCATAGCTAACACTTGGTTCAAGAATCATAAAAGAAGGCTGTATACATGTAAGAAGCCTGGAGATACTAAAAGGTATCAGATAGATTATATAATGGTAAGACAGAGATTTAGGAACCAGGTTTTAAATTGTAAGACATTTCCTGGGGTAGATGTGGACTCTGACCACGATGTATTGGTTATGAACTGTAGATTAAAACTGAAGAAACTGCAAAAAGGTGGGAATTTAAGGAAATGGGACCTGGATAAATTGGAAGAACCAAAGGTTGAACAGAGCTTCAGGGAGAGTATAAGGGAACAATTGACAAGACTGGGGGAAAGAAATACAGTAGAAGAAGAAGAATGGGTAGCTTTGAAGGATGAAATAGTGAAGGAAGCAGAGGATCAAGTAGGTAAAAAGACGAGGGCTAGTAGAAATCCTTGGGTGACAGAAAAAATATTGAATTTAATTGATGAAAGGTGAAAACATAAAAATGCAATAAATGAACCAGGCAGAAAGGAATACAAATGTCTCAAAAATGAAATGGACAGGAAGTGGAAAATGGCTAAGCAGGGATGGCTAGAGGACAAATGTAAGGATGTAGAGGATTATCTCACTAGGGGTAAGATAGATACTGCCTACAGGAACTGATAGAAGCGGAAGATCAGTTTCGATTCCGTAGAAATATTGGAACACGTGAGGAAATACTGACTCTACAACTTATCTTAGAGAACCACAAGTATGAATATCAAGAGCTCAGATGGAAACCCAGTTCTAAACAAAGAAGAGAAAGCAGAAAGGTGGAAGGAGTATATAGAGGGTCTAAACACGGGTGAGGTACTAGACGGCAATATTATGGAAATGGAAGAGGATGTAGATGAAGATGAAATGGGGTATATGATACTGCGTGAAGAGTTTGACAGAGCACTGAAAGACCTAAGTCGAAACAAAGCCCCGGCAGTAGACAACATTCCATTAGAACTACTGACAGCCTTGCGAGAGGCAGTCCTGACAAAACTCTACCATCTGGTGAGCAAAATTTATGAGAGAAGCGAAATACCCTCAGACTTCAAGAAGAATATAATAATTCCCACCATAAAGAAAGCAGGTGTCGACAGGTGTAAGAGTTACCGAACTATCAGTTTAATAAGTCACGGCTGCAAAACACTAACGCGAATTCCTTACAGACAAGTGGAAAAACTGGTAGAAGCAGAAGATCAGTTTGTATTCCATAGAAATATTGGAACACGTGAGGCAATACTGGCCCTACAACTTATCTTAGAAGCTAGATTAAGAAAAGGCAAACCTATGTTTCTAGCATTTGTAGACTTAGAGAAAGCTTTTGACAATGTTGACTGGAATACTCTCTCTCAAATTCTGAAGGTTTGTTTGTGTTTTTTTTGTGTTTTTTTAGGGCGCAAAACTTCTATGGTCATTAGCGCCCAGCCCGTGACGTAGAAAACAGGAAAAAAAAACGAAATTTAAAATCAGCAGCAATGGAAACAAAGTCAGAAAATTTGAGAAACTAAAGGCAGAAGGAATGCTTAAAAGTCCACTATAGAAAGGGGTCGGTTGTCCCCAAAAAAAAGCTTCAAATGACTGACGTCATTTCACTGTCACTAATAAACTGTAGAACGCGGTCAGCTGAGCGCGTGTCATCTGCTAAAATCGACGATAGATCAGGCGAGAGCTGTAGACGGGAGCGTAACGGATTAAAATAGGGGCATTCAATTAAAAGGTGTCTGACCGTCCACAGCTGAGAGCAGTGGGGACAGAGTGGGGGAGGATCACCGCTTAAAAGATGTCGATGACTAAAAAGACAGTGCCCTATCCGGAGTCGAGCTAAAATTACCTCCTCCCGACGACGCGTTCGGGAGGAAGAGGTCCAAGCGCAAGGAAGGGCTTTCACTTCCCGCAATTTATTGTGGGGAAGTGTTGACCAATGCGCATGCCATAAATGAGTAACTTGGCGACATAAACCGCTCCGTAGATCGGTAAACGGAAGAGACTGAAGAGCTGGCCGAGGAAGAGAGACTGCAGCCTTGGCCGCTATATCGGCCGCCTCATTTCCACAGATACCAGCGTGTCCCGGGAGCCAGAGGAACGCCACTGAGACGCCCTCCAGGTGGAGCAAGCGCAGACAGTCCTGAATCCGGTGGACCAGAGGGTGCACAGGGTAAAGAGCTTGGAGACTTAGGAGAGAGCTTAGAGAATCTGAGCAGATTACGTACTGTATCCGCTGATGGCGGCGGATGTAGTGGACAGCCTGGAGAACAGCGTAAAGCTCCGCAGTATAAACCGAACACTGGTCGGGAAGCCGAAAGTGATTTGGGGTGTCGCCAACAATATAGGCACTCCCTACACCTAACGATGTTTTCGAGCCATCGGTGTAAATAAATGTGGCTTCCGTCATTTGTGCACATAGAGCAGCAAATGCCTGACGGTAAACAAGTGTAGGGGTACCATCCTTGGGAAATTGACATAGGTCTCTGAGCAAGTCGATCCGGGGACGGAGCCAAGGCGGTGCTGTACCCCAAGTTGTCAAGAAGGTTTTAGGAAAGCGGAAGGAAAGAGAATGGAGCAGTTGACGGAAGCGGACTCCCGGGGGTAGTAGGGAGGAGGAGCGGCCTGCATACCAGACATCAAAGGAGGCGTCGAAAAAAAGGTTATGGGCTGGATTAGCAGGCATGGAAGACAGATGGCTAGCATAACGACTCAGAAGGACTGCCCGCCGATTGGACAGCGGAGGTTCAGCAGTCTCAGCATAAAGGCTTTCCACAGGGCTGGTGTAAAAAGCTCCAGACACTAAACGTAATCCACGGTGGTGGATAGAGTCGAGACGCCGAAGAATAGACGGCCGAGCAGAGGAGTAGACTATGCTCCCATAATCCAATTTCGAGCGCACTAAGGCGCGATAAAGGCGGAGAAGGACCACTCGGTCCGCTCCCCAAGAGGTACCATTCAGGACACGGAGGGTGTTAAGGGAACGCAGACAGCGAGCCGAAAGATAGGAAACGTGGGAGGACCAGCACAGTTTTCTGTCAAACATAAGACCCAAGAATTTAGCGACGTCGGAAAACGGAAGGTTGACAGGACCTAGATGTAAGGAGGGCGGAAGAAACTCCTTACGTCGCCAAAAATTAACACAAACGGTCTTACTGGGTGAGAAACGGAAGCCGGTTTCGATGCTCCACGAGTGGAGGCGATCGAGACATCCTTGAAGACGTCTTTCAAGAAGGCTGGTCCGTTGAGAGCTGTAGTAGATCGCAAAATCGTCCACAAAGAGGGAGCCCGAGACATCAGGAAGGAGACAATCCATAATTGGATTAATGGCGATGGCAAACAGTACAACACTCAGCACGGAGCCCTGGGGTACCCCGTTTTCTTGGGAGAAAGTACGGGAGAGAGTAGTGTTCACCCGCACCCTAAATGTGCGCTCTGCCATAAATTCGCGAAGAAAAAGGGGCAGCCGGCCTCTAAAGCCCCAAGAGAACAGTGTGCGGAGGATGCCTGTCCTCCAACAGGTATCGTACGCTCTCTCCAGATCAAAAAATATTGCTACCGTTTGGCGTTTCCGGAGAAAATTGTTCATGATATAAGTGGAGAGAGCAACAAGATGGTCAACAGCAGAACGATGCTTTCGGAATCCGCATTGGGCTGGTGTTAAGAGACTGCGGGACTCCAGCCACCAAGCTAAACGGTAATTCACCATACGCTCCAAAACCTTACAGACACTACTCGTGAGAGAAATGGGGCGATAGCTAGAGGGGAGATGTTTGTCCTTTCCAGGTTTCGGAACGGGAACGACAATAGCTTCCCGCCATCGCCTGGGAAAGGTACTGTCGGTCCAAATTCGATTATAAAGGCGAAGGAGGTAACGCAGGCTATGGGTTGATAAATGCAGCAACATTTGGACATGGATACCATCCGGTCCTGGGGCGGAGGAGCGAGAAGAAGAGAGTGCATGTTGGAGTTCGCGCATGGAGAAAACAGTATTGTAGCTTTCGCGATTTTGAGAGGAGAAAGCAAGATGTCGCACTTCCGCTGCACGTTTCTTCGGGAGAAACGCTGGCGGGTAATTTGAAGAGCTCGAAATCTCAGCAAAGTGCTGACCCAATGAGTTAGAAATTGCGTTGGGGTCCACTAAGGTATCATGCGCGACAGTGAGCCCAGAGACCGGGGAGAAACTAGGCGCGCCTGAGAACCGTCGAAGCCGACTCCAAACTTCCGAGGAGGGAGTGAAGGTGTTAAATGAGCTAATAAAGAATTTCCAGCTTGCCTTCTTGCTATCGCGGATGACGCGACGGCATCGCGCACGGAGCTGCTTATATCGGATACAGTTGGCCAAAGTTGGATGGTGACGGAAAATGCGAAGAGCACGTCGCCGCTCACGTATTGCGTCACGGCATGCCTCGTTCCACCAAGGAACTGGAGGGCGCCGGGGCAATTCGGAGGTGCGTGGTATTGAACGTTCCGCAGCTGTGAGAATAACGTCGGTAAAATGTGTGACCTCATCGTCGACGCTGGGAAAGCGACGGTCATCGAATGTCGCTAGAGACGAAAAAGGTGTCCAATCGGCTTGGGCAAACTTCCAGCGTCGCGAGCGCATATATGGCAGTTGAGGCTGCAGTCGAAGAACACAGGGAAAGTGGTCACTCGAGTGTGTATCATCAATGGCGAACCATTCGAAGCGCCGAGCTAGCGGAACAGTACCAACCGCAAGGTCCAAATGGGATAAATTTGCCGTGGAGGCAGATAAAAATGTGGGGACCCCAGTGTTGAGGCAGACTAGATCCGCTTGGTGGAAGACGTCTAGCAATAGTGAGCCACGTGGACAAGGATGTGGAGATCCCCAAAGCGGGTGGTGGGCATTGAAGTCCCCAACCAACAAATAGGGGGGTGGAAGCTGATCAAGAAGATGAAGGAGATCAGCTCGTGCCATTGGTGTAGACGATGGAATGTATACCGTACAAAGAGAGAACGTGTACCCAGAAAGGGAAAGACGGACGGCGACAGCTTGGAAGGAAGTGTTTAAGGGGATTGGGTGATAATGGAGAGTATCATGGAGCAGAATCATGAGTCCTCCATGGGCTGGAGTGCCTTCAACAGAGGGGAGGTCATATCGGACGGACTGAAAATGAGGGAGAACAAAGCGGTCATGGGGACGCAGCTTTGTTTCCTGAAGACAGAAGATGACCGGCGAGTAGGATCGTAAGAGGATTGACAATTCCTCCCGATTGGCGCGAATGCCGCGGATATTCCAGTGGATAATGGACATTGGGTGAACAGAAAAGGGAGGAACGTCACCAAGGGTGCTGTCAACTCAACGACTGCTCAGAGCTTGCGACCGACAGCATGGAATGGCATTCAGTCGAAGGCAGAAGATCCTGATCCATAGGTTGGTCAGGAGCAGCTCCTGCCACCAACGATCGGCCAGTTGACCGGCCACCAACAGTGCGCCTCGGCGACACAGAAGATGGCCGAGGGCGATTTCCGCCAGGTGGTGCTGTAGATGGGACACGCCTTGGCGGAGAAGGAGAGGAACTGTGTTTCTTCGTAGCCTTCTTGGAGGTATGTTTAGATGAAGGAGGAACCGATGGTTGTGAAGTTGTAGTACGTAAAAACTCTTCACGAGAATGCTCTTTTTTTGAAGACTTGGCGTCTGACTTTTGGGCTCGAGATTTAGCAGAACCCGACGAAGGGTGAGCCATAGAGTGGGCAGGCGAAAGAGGTGAGGTTGAACGGGCGATCTTTGCGCTGGCCGATCTGACGACCGTGGTACTAAATGTGAGGTCGCAAGTCTGCGTGGCCGCCTCCTTTGTTGACCGAGGAGAAGCAAGGACAGCGCTGTATTTTCCTTTCTGAGGCACGGTGGGCTGTCGACTGGCGAGTAACTTTCGAGCAGCAAAGGTCGACACCTTTTCCTTCACTCTTATTTCCTGGATCAGCTTTTCGTCCTTAAAAACGGGGCAATCTCGAGAGGAAGCAGCGTGGTCACCCAAACAGTTGATGCAGTGAGGGGATGGAGGTGGACAAGCACCCTCATGGGCATCCTTGCCACACGTAACACATTTGGCCGGATTGGAACAGGACTGGCTGGTGTGATTGAACCGCTGACATCGATAGCAACGCGTAGGGTTTGGGACATAAGGGCGAACGGAAATTATCTCATAGCCTGCTTTGATTTTTGATGGGAGTTGAACTTTGTCAAATGTCAAGAAGACAGTGCGGGTCGGAATGATGTTCGAGTCAACCCTTTTCATAACCCGATGAACAGCGGTGACGCCCTGGTCAGACAGGTAGTGCTGAATTTCTTCGTCAGACAATCCATCGAGGGAGCGTGTATAAACGACTCCACGCGAGGAATTTAAGGTACGGTGCGGTTCCACCCGGACAGGGAAGGTGTGGAGCAGAGAAGTACGCAGCAATTTTTGAGCCTGGAGGGCACTGTGTGTTTCTAACAACAGGGTACCATTCCGTAATCTGGAACAAGATTTTACGGGACCCGCATTTGCGTCGACACCTTTCTGAATAATGAAAGGGTTGACCGTGGAAAAGTCGTGACCGTCGTCAGACCGAGAAACAACAAGGAACTGTGGTAACGATGGAAGAACCGTCTGTGGCTGAGACGCAGTGAACTTACGTTTGTGAGCAGACATAGTGGAAGGTGAGGAAACCATTGCGGAAGAATCCCCCATGATTACCGGCGTCTCCGATGGCGCGCTCCTCCCTTGTGGGGGCCCTCACCGAGGGCACACCCGCCTTAGGTGATTGTTCACACCTCAGGTCACACCTCCCGACAAACGGACGGAGGGACCAATCGGCACTTTCGGAAGGTATCAGCTCGGGTAATCACCCCTCCCTGGGCCTGGCCGTTACCAGGGGGTACGTACGTGTCCTACCTGTCTACCCGGGGCGGGGAATTACGCGTTACCCCGTCACCGGCTACGCATGGAAGTGCGTGGGTCGGCCTTCAGACACGCACAGGGAGGAAGAAAGAGAAAGGGAAAGGAAAGAAGAGGGGGTCTCAAACGCCGCAGCGGAGAAAAGGGCAAGGAGAAGAGGGAAGGAAAAGAGAAGGACAGAGGAAGGACGAGGACTTGTAAGTGTAGAAAGCAAGTAAGTTGGAAAAGTTTCGAGTGTCCGTCTCCGGACGTAGGCACAAACCATACTCCCAGAGGGGGAGAAAGGGAAGGAAATAGCCAGAGGTGAGGGGGGGGGGCGAAGATGGGGGACGGGGAGGGATGCGGAAAGGGAAGGGAAGGTATGCAGCCCGGAAAGGAAGGAGGGCCACATTAGCTCGGGGTCCCGTGCTCGCTACGCACGTGTCCACAAAAGAGTTGTGGACCCCCTGGGGGGAAATTCTGAAGGTGGCAGGGGTAAAACACAGGGAGCGAAAGGTCATTTACAATTAGTACAGAAACCATATGGCAGTTATTAGAGTCGAAGGACATGAAAGGGAAGCAGTGGTTGGGGAGTGAGACAGGGTTGTAGCCTCTGCCCAATGCTATTCAGTCTGTATATTAAGCAAGCAATAAAGGAAACAAAAGAAAAAACTCTGAGTAGGCATTAGAATCCATGGAGAAGAAATAAAAACTTTAAGGTTCACCGATGACATTTTAATTCTGTCAGACAGAAAAGGACCTGGAAGAGCAATTGAATGGAATGGACAGTGTCCTCAAAGGATGATATAAGATGACATCAACAAAAGCAAAACGAGGATAATGGAATGTAGTCAACTCGGGTGATGCTGAGGGAATTAGATTAGGGAATGACACACTTAAAGTAGTAAAGGAGGTTTGCTATTTGGGGTGCAAAATAACTGATGATTGTCGAAGTAGATAGGATATAAAACGTTGACTGGCAATGGCAAGGAAAGCGTTTCTGAAGAAGAGAAACATAGAGTATAGATTTAAGTGTCAGGAAGTCGTTTCTGAGAGTATTTGTATGGTGTATAGTCATGTATGGAAGTGAAACATGGACGATAAATAGTTCGGACAAGAAGAGAATAGCAGCTTTCGATATGTGGTGCTACAGAAGAATGCTGAAGATTAGATGGGTAGATCACATAACGAATGAGGAGGTATTGAATAGAATTGGGGAGAAGAGGAGTTTGTGGCACAAGTTGACTAGAATAAGGGATCGGTTGTCAGGACATGTTCTGAGGCATCAAGGGATCACCAAGTTAGTATTGGAGGGCAGGGTGGAGGGTAAAAATCGTAGAGGGAGACCAAGAGATGAATACACTAAACAGATTCAGAAGGATGTAGCTGCAGCATGCACTGGAAGATGAAGAAGCTTGCACGTGATAGAGTAGCATGGAGAGCTGCATCAAACCAGTCTCAGGACTGAAGACCACAACAACAACAAGCTTCCAAAAAAAAAAAAGCTGAAGTACAGTTTAGTAAAGTGTTGAATTTATGCAAACTGCGAGAATCAAAGTTTATTTAAAAAAGCCATTGATTGATTATTTTTATTACCTTTATCTTGCGTTATCCGAATTAACATTGTTTAAAATAGGAAAATTTGGAGGATGCCCAAAAACATTTAGCGGGTGCACGGAGAGTCTAGTACCAGACCTGCCTGTTGATACCTGTATCGATATGGAATAGCTGCTGTTTCATAACAATACAAACGAATTACTCCGACTTCAATTCTATTTAAAGTCAGAGAAACTGTGCAATCAGAAATAAGGGAATTAAGTAACATAATAGTAATTGACATTCATTACACTTATATACGTGGTGTATGAGTCAAAGTAAATATAATTTTATTACCTGTAGTTCCACGAGTTGTGTTACCGTCTCAACTGTGCCATTATGACTGATGAGTGTCGAGATTCGTGTGTATCGTTGTGAAATTTGTTTTGCTTGCATGTGCTGAAATTTGAGCCTCAGCGTTCTGTATCAAATAGTAATTACTTTGGTTGTTGCAATCCTTTACATCAATTACAGACAACAATACTAGAAGGACAGGATTTCCTCTACATTTTGAATGTGGTATCGTTACTTTACAACTATTTTACTGCGACTGGTGACTGCTTTTCATTAGAATCAAAACGGATATTTTGTGTCTTGATAAACCAAGTGGTCTACGATGAAACGTCCATAAATTTTACAGCTAAGTTCCCCAAGTTTGTAGCAGCTTTATATTAAATTGCCGCTATATGAGAGAGTGAGGTACAATGTAGGTGCTGTGTGGTTTTGAGCTGTAATTCAATGTTGAACTATTGGCACTGCTGATGATGCTGTTTTCTAATTTATTTTCGAAAACTGCAAAGTTTTCTCTGTGTGCATAGTTGTTTCACAGAATATTAGTAGCATCATTGGTTTTGGTGCTTTGGTAGTGGAACAGGTGTGACATTCCTGTGCCAGTTGCAGAGCCGGTGAGAGCTGTAATTCCGCAGACCGCCACCTGGGGGCAGTGAGGTAGCTGCCAGCAGCGGCGTCTGGCTGAGGGAAGTGTAGTGTAGACTGATGGGAGGGGAATGTGAAAGAGAGCGGGGAAGTTTATTGTGTTATTCTGTAATGTGGGAATAAAGGTGCACGTCGTCCGGTAGGTTGTGGCACGGTTTGCAAGAGCAGCGCAACAGCTGTCTGGGAACTGTGAGGTGGGAGGTTGTACTCCGATCGTGTTTAGTTAAATGTGGACTGACCATATAGTTCCAGATGATAGGAGCATAATATAGTGTGAATATTACTACTAATATCTCATTGTAATTAGACACGGGGAGTACAGTACTTTACAATGTTTGTTGAATATGCAGGAGTAAATTGAGTGTGATATCAGAAGTGAAAATTCTGGTGATAGAACTCATGTAGCAGTGATTTCGATATGTTGCAAATTGCGATAGTCTGATATAGCACCTTGTTGACCGCTGTGAAATAGTTTTCAGCGATTAGATATTATAGAGTAACAGTGTTTATTCACATTGAACTGTTGACTTTTGCAAAGTTTAGTGTAGATATGCACTCGAGGCATTTTCCTTGAGGGAAAGTTTGCCTGTTGTTACCTGAATTTCTTTACTGTTACCTAGTGCTGTGTCAGTTTTGCCACAGCGTTGCTTAGACTATTCGTGTGCAGAATGCTACTCGAGGAGGAGTAAAATTAGTGAGTGACAGTAGGATTGAATTTTTGAATTGTTTATTGAAGAAGAATGCTAATTATTACTGGAGAAGTTGTTTCAGTTCTGTTTTTTACAGAGAGTCCGTTGGAGTGGCTGCCTCATGACAGCAACTCCATCAGCCTCCTCTCGTTTTCATCACTGGCGAGGTCCAGTGCTGTCCGACCATCACCAGCTGTGGCCCCCCTGTCAGCCCCCGCCTCGAGTAGTACAGCCGCAACTTCTGCGTGGCCATTGGCTGCCGCCCAGTGTAGTGGCGTCCACCCTCTGCCATCCCTGGCGTTGGGATCAGCAGTCGCCCTCAGAAGCAGCCTCGCCACAGCAGTGCCGCCCCACATTGCAGCCACATGCAGAGGCGTCCTCTGCCACCAGCTGTCTCTGGCGTCCACCGCCGCCCCCGCCTCCACCAGCAGCCACGCCACCTCGACGTCTCCCCTGTGTGCTGCACAGTGCAGGGCAGTCCACCCCCACACCCCGCCCCTCGCCTCCACGTCGGCCCCATCGGCGAGCAGCGCCCTCAGCTCCCCCACTGCCCCCTGCTCGGCCACCTGGATCAGCCTGCTGCATCTCTCCTTTGTAGAGAGCCTCCTGCACAGAACACAGAAACTGCCACACTTTGCTACAAACACACACACACACACACACACACACACACACACACACACACACACACAACACAACGAAGAAAAGTGCAAAAAAAAAAAGGTTCAAAATGGTTCAAATGGCTCAGAGCACTATGGGACTTAACATCTGTGGACATCAGTCCCCTAGAACTTAGAACTACTTCAACCTAACTAGCCTAATGACACCACACACATTTATGCCTGAGACAGGATTCGAACCTGCGACCATAGCGGTCACGCGGTTCCAGACTGAAGCGCCTAGAACCGCACAGCCACACTGGCCGGCGAGGAAAACTGTCACACGAGGAAACAACTGTTGTGAATGCAAGTCTGTCCTGAAACAAACCTACCGATCCCCCCTACCGATTCCCCCTCCCACAATACAGAACAGTGTTCAACTCTGCATATATTAAGCTACAGCAGATTTGTTCAATCCCCCTTATAAAAAATCTTCATTCATTGTCCATTAAAAGTTGAATTATACAACCTATGAATGAATTAAGTAGTCACGTTTTGTCTCACTCATTCCTGGAAGTCAGCTCCTTTGATCTCACTACGCTGTAGCTAATGAGTGACTCACCTCAACTGCAGAACAGGTTTGTTACAGGTAATACTACAACTCTGCCTGCAGCTTAACTACCACATATCACACTCCATTTCAAGATTTTCAAAGAGGCACTTCCCCCATACAAAGCCAAAAAAATTCAATCCAATTATCGGTCCATTTCTTGACACAGGCTCAGAGATACTTAACGTTTCTGACACACAGACACACCGAATTGTTTAATACATCTCAGACATAAATAGCACCAACTACCTGAATGATCAGAATTTTGTTTTACCTGATTTGTATGCAATCCACATAACACATGTCCTCTGCTCTCTTTTCAGTAAAGTCGTTTCACTATACAAAATGGTTACTCCAAGAGACCACAAGAGACAACTGCTCTGTGTGACCACCAGTTTAGATGCAAATTAGTACTACGATAATCCAAATATCAGAAAACATGGTATTAGAGATTACACAGCAATCACGGTTATACACACGAATTCATTACATAGCCAACGTTTCAAAAAGCAACTTTCACCTTAAAATTGTACAACAAAAATTTTGTTTCAGCATTACACTCTCTGAATACAATCCAGCAGCTATTACTCCTGTTAACAGTAACATGAAATATGATAAATATGGCTTCAGTCACAAGTGAGGAAGAGTGCCCATGTGTAAACTTGAAATGACATGACAAAGTTTTCTGTTGACCGGAGATTCCAACCCTGGACTTAATCTGACACTTAAGTAAGCACAATCAAACATTAGAAATCGTCACTTTTAACCAGTAGCGCGATGATAAATTGAAATGACGAGATGAAAATGTTTTACCTTACCAGGGTTCGAACCCTGCACCCCACAACGTTCACTTCTAGTCAAGTGTAGACGTCACATATCGGTTTACTTAAACAGCAGCGAAATGTGCATATGACGAAACTATCTGTACTGACTATGAATCCAGCCCGCATCTCGTGGTCGTGCGGTAGCGTTCTCACTTCCCACGCCCGGGTTCCCGGGTTCGATTCCCGGTGGGGTCAGGGATTTTCTCTGCCTCGTGATGGCTGGGTGTTGTGTGCTGTCCTTAGGTTAGTTAGGTTTAAGTAGTTCTAAGTTCTAGGGGACTGATGACCTAAGATGTTAAGTCCCATAGTGCTCAGAGCCATTTTTTGACTATGAATCTAACATTACACACATCGTTGTTGGCTACATACAAAGAGACGTTGATTATTGAATTCCTTTTAACCGGGAGCTGCTAGCTGAAACACATGATATGACGAAAAGTTCCATGTTTGACTTGCGAGTCGAAACCAGTACCCATAATTATTGTTGACAAAGTTCGGAGAATTGTTAAAAACCATAGTAATTTGTCATATGTTATTTTGTGTGTGCGTATGAACTTGAAATGACAGGCCAGGATTCGAACCCAGACGCGTGTCTTTTGTGAAGGTCTTGAGGACTTTGCAGTCATGCAGAAACAATGAAAGGGTGGAAATGTATCATCTCAAAGGGATCAAACTTGACGAAAAGGGAGATTTGAGTGCAGCACCAACATTTTCCACATCTCAAGCTCAAATGCAATAAGAGTCAAGTACCCTGTGACCTTGCACGTCGATTGGCTCATTGATTAAAGAAAAGAAAATATCGTTTAAGAAACGCAATTGGTGACAGAGTTTCGACCTGGCATGACTTTCGCCTCTGTACTGACTCTCCTCCAGGTTACCAGAGGTGGGAGAGATGCTGCTTCTGCTTGTTAAAAATGATTGCCTGGTGTCAGAAACGAACCCAGATGTTGAGCCTAGGTAGCTCGAATCATTTCAGCTTCTTTAACTGATACCCTCATGGAAGTGATGGGATTCAAAGCCACTACGTGCATACTAGAAACTGGCCGCCTTAACAACTTTTTTCAATTTTATTTTTTAACCACTACAGCATCCTTTTCTCTACACGGTATCTTCCATTACAAAGCTTTACTTTTTTATTTTTTTAGGGTGTCAGTGCCAGGAAGGTGGCGACAAAGAGGGCAGGGGCCAAGAATCCACAGACGTGTCTGCCGTGCCGCCCTTATACCTGTCTCAGCTGTCCGCTCTCTCTGTGATGTACCGACATTCTTTTTCCGGGAGTCACTGGTCAGCACCAGGCAGGCGGGGCCAAGGAGGCCAGCAGTTGAGGACTCCGAGGCCTGCCCACGATGCATCCCCCATCCCTGTCACCGAGGCGATCCAATACTTTCGTGGATGATTTTTTATTTTTTTTTTATTTTTAATACTTCATCCAGAAGACCATGTCTGCAAAGAAACTATCTCAGCTGTGAGCGACGACTTGGAAGTTACGTGTTCACGGTTGTTTGTTTTCGATGTATTTCGCAGTATCTTGTAAGTCGCCCAGTGCGTCATTTCCTGAGGTATGTTTGCCAAGTTGGTCTTCTGTTATCTTCCACCCGCTGGAAGCTCCATGCTGCGATTTCTGAATGTAATGCATAATAGTATAAATCAGGACAGTCCCTTCTTCTGGTTAAAACAAGTTTTGGCGTACAGAATTAGGTAAATAACATTTATTGAAATGTACGAAATCTTCTCTCTTGAGGACAAAATTGTCCTATGATATTCCTTCAACATAAAATAAGGTACTCCTGAGCTACGTATTTTAGAGTAGATTTCTGTTCCCATAAAAATAAATAAAAAAAATACCGTTTAAGAAAAAAGAGCTTTAGGACGATTCGTTATGTTGTTCTTGTATTTACGTCTTTTCCTATTCACTTTGCAGACTGTTTCACGTAACTAACTAAAAAGAATTGCGAAGTTTCTCTTGTAGTTTTTCGCCTCAGCGAAGCACACGCGGGGGAGACGCGCCACCCCGTGGTCGGCGCCACGTCCGCTTGCGCCCGGCGTGCGTGCGGCGCCTCACCCAACGTCTGCTCGATTTGTTTCCCTCTGTTACCAGGTAACACGTTGTTTGTCCTTGTGGCCAGTTTACACCATTTCTTTATTGTAGATGGACATGGCACGTCTATATGACTCAAAAAATTGTTGGTAGGTGAGGAGTGCTGCTGTTTATCCAAATGATCCAGCTGTAGTGCGACTACTTTTTGTGCAGTCACATTTCTGCTTTCGTTTTCCGTTAATTCCACGTATATGTTCCTAACTTTTACCATATTTGACGGGCGAACTCTGGTTTGGGTATAACTGAGTTCGAATTAAAGTTGTTCAAAATTATAAAAACGATTGGGGACGTGCCCTACTTCTATCGGTGGGCGCAAGACAGTGGAAGTAATTTCGTCTGGTAAGTGGGACGTGAGGTTCATGGGTGTCTTCTTCCATAGCTCATATGTTGAACCCATGAAGAGAGTTTGTGACTTTCTCCATATGTATGTGAGATTTAGTCCCCCCCTCCACATTTTCAGCTGTGGAGTTAACGTGTCAAACTTTACCTTCAAAATGTTACCACGAGTTACAAAATGACTCGAAGCTGAGAGAAATCTTGCTGCTGTTTCACGTGGAATGGGTACAACCTATGCCACGCAGTTGACTTTAGAAACCACATACCTACTTGCAAAGCTGGCCTTTTGGATATCGTCAAGTCTTCTCGCGCTATGTTCTCTGACGCTAGCTGGCACGCTGGCAAGGATTTTCCTAGTTCTAAGATGTAGTACGATTTATGTTATACCTGTAGCCGATACCCAAGATTTGCATTTGGATGACCACACTGAGGTCTCCCGTGTTTTGCAAAGATATTCCACGAGTGATTTAGTGTTGCTCAGCTTCGCACTCATGCAAGTTCTTGTTTGCTGACTACCTGCAATGCCTTCTCCCAGTCACTTTCGCCGGTGATCACGAGACCCACAAACGATACTCTGGCGCCGGCCGCGGTGGCCGTGCGGTTCTAGGCGCTAAAGTCGGGAACCGCGTGACTGCTACGGTCGCAGGTTCGAATCCTGCCTCGGGCATGGATGTGTGTGGTGTCCTTAGGTTAGTTAGGTTTAAGTAGTTCTAGGGGACTGATGACCTCAGATGTTGAGTCCCATAGTGCTCAGAGCCATTTGAACCATTTTTTTGATACTCTGGCCATGTATGTGCAGCCCTCGTAGCTCTTTCTGCAGAGTGGCTAGCAGGGGTCCAGTGGCAATGGCAAACAAGGCCGTCGACATAGGACAACCTTGTCGCACCCAACTTGTGAACCCAAGTTGTCTGGTTAGCTGACAATTAATCGTGATTTTTGAAAGGCTGTTTTTCGAGGTGCTGTTCTTCAAAATTCTACCAGCGATGTCGGCAAAACACTTGGGAAAATCCAGTACGGTAATTGTTTCAAGAAGGCACTGATGGCTCACCTATCGAAAGCATTCTCAAAGTCGAGCGATATACAGCGCACTGAAAAAATGGCTCTGAGCACTATGGGACTTAACTTCTGAGATCATCAGTGCCCTAGAACTTAGAACTACCTAAACCTAACGAACCAAAGGATATCACACACATTCATGTCCGAGGCAGGGTCGAACCTGCGACTGGTCACGCGGTTCCTCCAGAGTGTAGCGCCTAGAACCGCTCGGCCACTTCGGCCGGGTACAGCGCACTGATGCCTGGGAACATGTGTCGTAGCTAGAACGTGTCTATATTCACAGACAGTTTGAATAACCGATCTGTGTCTACCTGCACTAGATTCATATGGGCCAGTTACCTCATGCATTGATATTTTTACTCTGCAGTCACGAACGTGCACCACAATTTTGTAATCACTATTCAGGAGGGTAACTGGTCTTAAGTTTTTTACTGTGCACTGTGTGGGTGTTTCGGAACTAGCACCACGATTCCTTCAAAAAATTCCTTTGAAATTTTTCCGTCAGAATTCATTATTTCATTACACACTACGAGCAGTTTTTGGCCTCCACAACCTGCTATAAGTCTGCCGGGAGGCCCTCGGGCCCCGGCAGTTTGCTTTTGGGACTCTGCACAACTGTGGTTCAATAGAAGTCTTGTGAGGATGGACATGGTCTGTTTCGAGAATCTGCTGTCTACAACAGAAGATGGAACTAGCAAGTGCAATACAGTCATGAGGGAGCCTATCTCACCTTCTCGAAAGTAAGAATTAAATCATATATTTGTATGTTTTGTGATCATACCAACCTAGATCACTTATAAAATAGCAGTACATGCCGTGTTATGTTCCAGCCTGGTTGTAACATTACGTTTCCTGGCGACTGGGGAATGATTTAAGTGTCTGGCTTTTAGTCACAGAATAGCACAGACCACCATTTTATACGTTGTTGTGGGTGTATGCATTGCAGTTTGCAACACTTTGAAGGATTAACTATTTCTCGCATAATTTCTAGTTCAGATACGAGCATATCTTGCTAGTGGTGAAATAAACCGACATTGTGCTTCTATATGTGGCTAGAAAACAGCGTGATATGTGCTGAGTTCGGAACGCAGCAGGTGAATACTTTGTTGCAAAATCGTTTAAGTTTCATCATCCCTCTAGTAGTGAAAAATTTCGATACATTAAATTTTGTTTCATTCACAACCGCTGCCCAAAACAAAACTTTATGCCCCATCATATCAAGTTTTAATGCTGTTACATGTGGTTAAAATGATAGTTAAGATCTCTCGTGCTTTGTTAGCCGAGACAGTAGTGAGTGGATTGGAGTCCTGGGTCCCAGTCCAATACAAAACCATGTAGTCTGAAGTTGAATTTTGACTTTGGAAATGTCATTTATTTTAATGAACTTGAGCTTACAAGCACTGACGACTGTCACCTCTGGTAACAGATTTTCTGATATTTACGTTATTGTGGAATTGGTTTTCATATGGACTATAACCGTAAAGGGCAGTTTTCTCTAGTGGTCTGTTGTAGTAATAATATTGTGTAGTGAAACGACTGTATCAGAAAGAGAGCAGACAAACTGCAAGACCGTTAGGTTATGTGGCTGCATACAAACCAGGTGGAACGCAGTTCAGGTCATTTGGCTTCTTCTGAGCATGATAACACATGCATATAAATTGGACAGGCACGACACTCATCTGGTTGTGAAAAAATTTTTAATCTTATTAATGTGATACTTCGATCATCAGACAGCATTCACAGCGTGTTTTAAAACCTGGCCTGTGAAAGGTACAGATAACGAAATGGTTGACAGTGTGTTTCAAAGGAGAAGGAATTCAGTACAGCAGGCAGTGCAGCAAGGTGGAACTAGTGACTTGACAACAGAAAGAGGCTGTGGCAGTGCAACAGTTACCCGTCATAAAACTATTACAACATAAATCTAAATAATACGGCTGACAGAAATTTAAGTATTTTTCGAACGAGGGTCCTCCCTTTGTAGGCACACATGAAACCATGAGGCAGTTAACGTATGCTGTGTCATAGCTCAGTCACGGAAAAACAAACACTGATGTACTGATGTGTGTGTGTGTAGAGGGGAGGGCTTATGAGCAATGTTTGTGACTGATGATGGATTAAGTTGTGCTGTGGACTTGCTACTGAAATAAAATTAAGTTTGTCCTCCATATACAGTAGATGTGAATGGTAAATTCCATGAGAACTGATGTCTAGAAGGCCTGGCATGGATACAAGGGGAGGAGGATGAACATGGGATCATGAGACATCCTCCCTGAAAAATAGGAAAGCACTGTATCACTTCACTGTATGAAGTAAAAAATAATTCTGCTTGCATGCCGTTGTATCCATCTTATTTTAATTATTATTAAAATTCTAAGAATTTTAGTGTGAAACTAAGTATAAGTTTTGAGGGGGAGGGGGAGTGAAATCAGTGAAAGACCGCGGCAGCTCCAGAACCAAACATTGTATATGTGTCTGCAACTGACACCCATTAGTGTGAGAAGTATGCGGCAGTGGATTGGGTTAAGATCACTAATTACAGCATGGATCTAATACACATCAACAAGAGAACCTGTAAAATATACACAAATAGTTCTACTGGTGTAACTGAACTTTGGTAATGTAGACGTATAGTTTTTTCAGTAACTGTAAAATTTTACCATGAGTGAAAGGTCTGTCGTAGGTTTGTGAGTAGTGGATTACGGTGTGGGATTTGTTCAAAGTATTTTCATTGGGGGGAATGCAGTGGGGAAGCCAGTGGTCATTTTAGGGTGATTTTCTCCTGGGAATGTAGAATCTGTAGTAGAAACAAGTTAATAGAGGAGCAGGACCATAAGATCTGTGCCCTTCAGGTCCAGTTACAATGCGCAAAGGAGGAACTAGATAGGTTGAGGAGGGTGAAGGGGGGTGGGGAATGGGAACTGGCAGTTGGCAAGAAGGTAGCTAGGAAGAGGAGGTATTCAGACAGTTTCACTTTGCATACATGCAATAGATACAACCAACTGTCAGAGTTGAGTGGAGAGGAGAGGAGCCTCGTGTAGCCGTAAATGTAGGTAACTTGCAGCAGTCCTCAGCAATTAGGAGGCCTTGGTTAGTTGCAAAGTCTAGCAGAAAGAAGGTTCTGCTGCTAGGTAGTTCCCACGGTAAAGGTGTGGGCCAGCAGTTGCAGGAAGTGTTGGGGAGTGAGTACCAGGTCACCAGCATTGTGAAGCCTAGTGCAGTAGTGCAGGGTTGGCTCAGGTGACTGAAAGCATAGGGGAGTTATGTAAGAATTTTACGAAAGAGGATCAGGTAGTGATAGTGGGTGGAGCAGGGAACAGTCTCGATAGGGACGGGAATATGATGTCAGTGGTGACTTGGTTAAGACAGCTACTCAATCTGGTGGCACTAATGTGCATTTCGTGCAACTGTTTCAGCGTCATGCTCGGCCTCACCTTAATGCAGCTGTTAGGTGCGTTAATGTGGGGCTGGGGAGGGCACTGATGGTGGAGGGCATGGATCACATCTCAGTGGTGCCAGTTGGGTCTATCAGTAGATGGGGTTTCACTAGGCATGGCCTGCACCTCAACAGGTATGGGAAGGGGAGGCTGGCTAAGTTTATAGGTGACGGTGTAGTGGGTGGTGGTGGTGGTTGTGGTATCACTCATGGAAAAATTCCTGTAGTAGTTGGTGTTAGAGCTGCACCTTTTTTAGACTGAAGTCAGCTGATAGGTATACCTGCTTAAAGGAAGTGCCTGTAACTAAGGGCTCACCTCCAGAGGATGTAATGTTTCCAAGTAGAGAAGGCATTAGCATATTTCATCAAAATATAAGAGGTATTAGAGATAAAGTTTGTGAACTGCTAATAGATGTTAACTCTGTAATTATTGGTATATCAGAGCACCACTTAAATAATTTGATAATTCAGAGGCTTCCTCTACCAGGCTACAGATTAGCTGGCTGTTTCTCAAGGAGTTCCTTGCGGGGTGGAGGAGTGGCTCTGTATGTAAAAAACAGTATTTCATTTGAGTCCATAGACTTATCACGAGACTGCACTGAACAGATATTTGAAAGTTGTGCAGCATTAGTTGAATTTAGTGAAACTAAACGTCTAATTGCTGTTGTTTATAGGTCCCCTAACTCCAACTTCAAAGCATTTTTGCTTAAGCTAGAGAGGGTTTTTGATTCACTTTGTCGGAAGTACCAGAAAGTAGTTAAATGTGGTGACTTCAGTATTAATTTTGTACATGATTGTGCAAGAAAAAGGATGTTGGTAGATCTCCTAAATTCATATGATCTGATGCAGACTGTGTTTTTTCCAACTAGGGTGCAGGGGAACAGTAGCACAGTCATAGACAATATTTTTATTCATTCTTCATTACTAGGCGAGCATTCTTTTAGTAAAAGGGTGAATGGCCTTTCAGACTGTGGTGTCACCGCCACACTTGCTAGGTGGTAGCCTTTAAATCGGTCGCGGTCCGTTAGTATACGTCGGACACGCGTGTCGCCACTATCAGTGATTGCAGACAGAGTGCCGCCACACGGCAGGTCTAGAGAAACTTCCTAGCACTCGCCCCAGTTGTACAACCGACTTTGCTAGCGATGGTTCACTGACAAAATACGCTCTCATTTGCCGAGGCGATAGTTTAGCATAGCCTTCAGCTACGTCATTTGCTACGACCTAGCAAGGCGCCATTATCAGTTACTATTGATATTGAATCATGTACTGTCAAGACCGACGTTCACCATTAACGGATTAAAGTTAAGTATTCCACCAGCTACATCCTTTTTTCTAAATTCCAATTTCCTTGTCCTGTTCCAGACCTCACGCCAGCCTGCGTGAGCTAAAACGCGTGCCTTTCAGCCTCCTCCTAGTAACACGGTGTTGGCTCTCCTGCCAACCGAAACACAGACCATGATGCACAAATTTAACACTAAAAGGTTTTTGTACTCAAACCAATGTCGTATTTAATTACAAACTACGTAGGTAAGTTAATCCAACAGCAGTAGAGAGTTTTGCAAAACTTGTCAAGGAACAAGAGTGGTAAGATGTTTATAGTGCTGATAATATAGATGATAAACAGAATGCTTTCCATAACACATTTCTCATGCTCTTTGAGAGTTGCTTTCCATTACAACATTCTAAACGGGGTACTAGCAGTAATGGACAGTCTGGTTGGCTGACTAGTGGGATAAGGATATCATGTAGAACAAAGCGGGAATTATATCAAAATGTTAGAAGTAGTCACAATCAAGCTACAGTAGCCCACTTCAAACAGTATTGTAAGGTGCTTAAAAATGTTATTAGCAAGACAAAAAGTATGTGGTATGCAAATAGAATATCTAATTCACAGGATAAAATTAAAGCCATATGGTCAGTTGTGAAGGAAGTGTCTGGTCAGCAGCACAAGGTTGATGATATAAAGTCAGTTCGCAGTAATAATATTTCTTTTACTGGTAAATCAGATATATGTACAGTATTTAACAATCATTTTCGGAGCATTGGTGGTGAATTAAATAAAAATTTAGTTTGTACAGGAAATCATATAAATTTCTTAGCAAATGCCTTTCCGAGATTGACGTCTGAAATACTCCTCTGTGATACAGACAAGAGGCAGATTGAGTCAATAATTAAATCACTGAAGACTAAGGACTCTCATGGTTATGATGGAGTGTCTAGCAGACTATTAAAGTACTGTGCTGCACATGTTAGCCCTGCATTTAGCCATATTTGTAAGTTTTCCTTTAGGAATGGTTAGTTTCCTGAGTGATTAAAGTACTAATAAAGCCGCTTTATAAAATGGGAGAAAGGGATAATGTAGATAATTTTAGACCTATTTCTATGCCATCAGTGTTTGCAAAAGTTATTGAAAAGGTTGTGTATGTAAGGTTAATTGATCATTTTATATCACACGATTTGCTATTAAATGTACAGTTCGGCTTTAGAAGTCGTTTGACAACTGAAAATGCTATATTCTCTTTTCTCCGAGGGGTGCTGGATGGGCTAAACAAAAAGTTTCGAACACTTGGCGTATTTTTTGATTTAACAAAGGCATTTGACTGCGTTGATCTCACAATATTGCTCCAGAAGTTGGACCATTACGGAATAAGGGGAGTAGCTCACAATTGGTTCACCTCTTACTCTAGCAACAGGCAGCAAAAGGTCATTTTTCATGATGTTTATAATGGCCGTGATGTGGGATCTGAGTGGGGTACTGTCAAGTGGGGGGTGCCACAGGGATCAGTGTTGGGGCTGCTCCGGTTCCTTATTTATATAAATGATATGCCCTCTACTATTATGGGTAACTCTAAAATATTTCTGTTTGCTGATGACACTAGCTTGGTAGTAAAGGATGTTGTGTGCAACATTGACTCAGTTTCAAGTAGTGCAGTACATGACCTCAGTTCATGGCTTGTAGAAAATAAACTAACGTTGAATCACAGTAAGACTCAGTTTTCACAGTTTCTAACACACAATTCAACAAAACCTGACGTTTTAATCTCACAGAACGCGCATATGATTAGTGAAACTGAACAGTTCAAATTCCTAGGTGTTCAGATAGATAGTAAGCTGTCGTGGAAAGCCCACGTTCAGGATCTCGTTCAAAGACTTAATACTGCTATTTTCACTATTCGAACGGTATCGAAAGTGAGTGATACTTCGACACGTAAATTAGTCTACTTTGCTTATTTTCATTCACTTATGTTGTATGGTATTATGTTTTGGGGTAACTCTTCCCATTCTAGAAGGATATTTTTGGCTCAGAAACGGGCGGTTCGGGCAATATGTGGTGTGATTTCACGAACCTGTTGTCGACCTCTGTTCACGAGTCTGGGTATTTTGACACTGGCCTCTCAATATGTATATTTCTTATTGTCGTTTCTTGTTACCAATATTAGTTTATTTCCAACAATAAGCAGCTTCCACTCGGTTGATACTCGGCAGATATCAAACCTCCATTTGGATCGGACTTCCTTAACTCTTGTGCAAAAAGGTGTGCAGTATACTGCTGCATCCATTTTCAATAAGCTGCCACTCGAATTAAAAAATCTTAGCAGTAATCCACGGGCTTTCAAATATAAACTGAAGAGTTTCCTCATGGGTCACTCCTATTCTGTCACGGAGTTCCTTGAAAAATTATGATTCTCATTGTATTGCTGATAGCGTTTGCTTAAACTTATGGACTGATTTTCTTTCAGGTTCATGAACATTTATTTTTATCCATTATTACTTTTATGTTGTATGTTCATGTACTGACACGTTCCATGACCTTGGAGATTTGCTCCTCAATTTGGTCCTACGGAACTTGACATGTAAATAAATAAATAAAAATTACTGTTAGTAAAAATATTACCGTTAATAAAAACTTTTTCAAACTTAACAGCCTGTGTCATTTCCCACAGGGTGCAGAACGAGTTTGGAGTGATGTTTTAAGTTTTTTCAAGAACATAAATAACAATTGTAATATGTTCATTGTTTCAAACATGAATTTTCATGTTAGTCTTTATTGAATAAAAGAAACACACTGAATGATTTACAATACTGGCTACAAGTTCATTAAAACTGGTTCACGGAATGCACGTAGTGTCATGTCAAACACAAGATTTCCAATATGCAAATTGCACATAAAATACTACATAAGTATTAAAATCTAGCTGAAAAATAAATGATAATTTATCAGTGTTAATAGCTATTAGACTTGTATGGACATATGTTATTGTAAGATAGTGCAAAAAGAAAGGAAACTCTGGTTGCAGAGCCTCATTAATGCTCACCAACTATCAGAGGTGGAAAGCAACAACAATAGATGGGATATATATATATATATATATATATATATATATATATATATATATATATATATATATAATGTCATAGTGAGTGTCACAGTAGAATGAAAGTCTGTAGTGTTCACTGGGTGGCTATAGTAAAGCCATAGAGCAATCGACAGGCAGACAGGGGAGGGATACTTGTTCATGGAAGACACAGTAAAACATGGTATTCTGTGTGCCACAGAAGGGAATGTATCCTAGTACTGCGTGAACTTTATGTAAGGGCTGAGTAGAGAGGAGAACGAAATGAGATGGGAAGACTCAATTTTATGAGACCAGCCAGAACCGCCATGAGGATTGGCTCTAGTCTCATGAGGTGGCCTCACGCTGCAAGAGGTGTGAGCAGCCAAACACTGGAGCGCCGATGCTTACTTCACCTGGTCTTCTGAACATCTTCCATACAAGCTCTGACAGCAGACCATTATCATTTTTATGTAACGTGCCTTTAGATCAATTAGAATCTTCCATGCAGAGTTTGGATTAGGAGAGAACGAAGAATTATGTTGGGTTGGTTACTGATATATGGCTTGAACGTAGAAAAAAGTGACAGACAATTATGCAACAGACAAAGCTGTAGTAGTGAGGTGTGAACAGTGATTACTCTGATAGTCTGCTTTACTACATGAAGAAAATTCCAAAGGTCAACACCAGCAATCTAAAATTATAAATATGTTGCCGCCCTCCTATAATCATTCTGCAGTACACTACCTTGCTCTAGGTGTTGGTTGTAAGTGACTTACTCGGTCTCATCTTTATGCAGCGTGGCACTATTCAAATGTGTCTCATTGTCATCTGCCACAGAGGCACTGAAGATGTTTAAACGCTACTTTATGTGAACAGGCTTACAGCAACCTGTACAGGCTGCCGGCTGCAAACTACACACATCACAGTGTCTGAGCCCTTGCTGGGCAATACAGCTTTGTGCCCACAGCAGAATGGGCCATGCTCTATTCGCACAGTGAGTGTACCATTTCTACTGACAGTTGATGCCAAAACCTAAACAAGCCCTTTTTGTATACATGTAGTTTAACAGAATAAAATCTACAAACTGGCTCTTTGAAGATTTTTGATCGCTAACATTCCTGGTAATGAACTGGGTTCAGTTTAGGGATTCACTGACTCTGATACAGAAGGGCAATGATAGCATTGTGAGCTATCATGAAACGACTGTCTACGATGGTGTATTTTATGGCATAGACACATCTAAAGAAACTCAGTGGCAAAAATAGAGTCGGAAATACGCACACACACATCCAGAACTGAGAGACACAAGTGAGTGGGCTGTCTCACACTAACCTGATTTTTGGTGGTGGATCGTACAGCAGCGGGCTCACTTCGATCAAGTCTTGTGGCTGCTTCCACATGGCATCCGCCCATCCCTGAGTGGCCATCACCTCACGGGTTCGTGTCTTCATAAATTCGACGGCGGCCCGCCTGAGGTCGCTGCAGGAGTGGCGGACTGCGAGGGCGGCTGCAGCCGCCGCGGTCTCCACAGTCAATTGAGCGGCCACCTGCCGCTCACACTCCGCCTTCAGCCCCGACACGCCGTACTTGTCCGCTGCGGCCAGCAGCTGGGCGGCCATCGCGGGCAGCTGGGGGGCCCGCAGGGTGTACAGGTAGGAGACCAGCTGCCTCAGCACGGGGCCCCCCACGTCGGCGATGCTCACCACGCCAGTGCTCGCCTCGAGGGTGTCGTGGGCGAACATGGCGGCGAACACGGGGCTCCTGTCCACCAGGACGGCCCTGTGCGCCACCAGCCGCGTCTCGCCTGCCACGAGCGTCACCATGGCGTCGTCCCCGGCGTCTAGGAGGGCACCCAGGTCCACGGCCACCGTCTCCGTGACGTCCTTATCTGCTTCCATTGCTGACGATTCTGAAACACGACATCATCGAGCAGCCCTTTCAGCTTACAGGTGACTGTCGATACTTCTACCGGAAACAGACACACCTGTCTCCAGCGACACTTTCTCTCAGACTGATGCCATTGGTGAATAACTGCAATTCTTTAATAATACCGTTTTCAAGAGTTTTTTTTCAGCTCATTTTATTAGGAGAACAAGCTCCGTAAGCGGCAGGGGAGCGCCACTCGCGGGCGCGGACCGAGAAGGGAACACCAGGAGGCCACCACCGCAGTTGGAGGCGGCCGGAGTGGGCGCGGACGGAATAGGGCACACCTAGAGCGGCAAGATAGCGCGACTCGCGGGCGCGGACCGACTAGGGAACGGCAAACAGAACACCAGGCACCGGGCAGACATAAATGTGCGACCCGGTCCAGCAAGCAGCCAGTCTCAGGGAACACCTGATGAAGACGTCAAGTGATGACGTCGAAATATCGCGTTTGCAAGACGCTGATATCCGGCAGAAAACCCGATTTCCACGAGATCTCATATAGATCATTGTCATACTGACAAACGCCATACGAACTAGCGTGACAAATTTTTAAGACACTGTGAATGCAGACGACGGAAAATTTTCTACTGTAACTTGCTGGCAGGATTTTGCATGTGTGTTCGACCCTGACAAACAACTTACAGAGAAATTGGGCGTGGAACTGTACGCAAAAATGGATAACGCTAGATTTTAATGTGGCCCTGTCACCCCTAATTAATCTCCGGTGGTAGTATTGGCGACAAATCACACCTATTTTTACTTCCAAATATGAATGATAACGGACACTTAGGGTGTTCAATGACACCAGACACATACACAAAAATAAAATAAAGCGAAAGAGTGAATTCAGGATCAACTACTGAAAGTAAAGGCTCTACTGAATCACAATAATTTTATTCTAACCTTCAGATCAATGCTGAATAAAACACAAAGAACAATTTACAAATTACCCTCCTAACTAGCATTGGCAGTGAACTGTGTTAATCGGTCCAAATGCGATCTCTCATAACTTGGCTCACCGACTGACATCGACACAAAACGCAAAATACGAAGAACCTCTACACCCCAAAGTATCGTGAAGCCTCTGTGGAAACAGCAATTGCACGTGATCCAACTATTTAACGTTACTCCTACGACAGGCCGAAGCAGGAGCGATCTCACCGTAATATTCCCGCTGCAGCGGCGGTCTCCGACGCCGACGGCGCGGCCGTCCGATCGGCGTGTGGCGTCTCGGAAAGTACACTCCTACAATACTAGGACAACAGACCGCTGTCCGTAAACTTCTCTAATTACGACAGTCTTCCCCGCACCAAAGAGCTGGCGCGGCTAACGTCGTCTCAGAACGAGAGACCAAGACGGGAGACGACTTGGCTAACGTCCTCTCAGTACGAAAGCCCGGAACGGAAGACCTCGACAGAGAGTCGAGCAAGATCGCTCTTCACCTCTGTTTTCCCACCTCAACTTTTACCGAGCCAAACACACCGCGAGACAGGCTCAAAATACCCATTTTGCATGTGCCGCCCAATGTATGGCCTGGGAATCTTAAGTTTTTTCCAAAGCTAGAGCCACACGTGCAGGCAAGAATAGTTTTACTGGAATTTTTCTCCTAAGAGACCACTCGAGATTTTCCCGGCAAAATTCCCCGTCGTAGCGAACGCAGACTCCTGTATTGAAAGTTGTTATTCGGAACTCCTGGCCTGCACCATTTGAGTTACTCGGAGGCGTAAAATTAGTGGGACATAGGCGAGGGCACGCGCAGGAAAGCCTGTCCAGCTACCCGTTGCTTTGTTTTGGTAAACACCTGAGCATCTGCAGCCTCAGAGGCTGGCGGTAGCTGTGGCCTCTCTAAACTGATTACAGAACTTCCCCAGTTAACCATTTATGCCGTCAGGCTGCGGCCTTCTGCGGCTAGGCGGGGAGGTACCCGAGCTCTGTCTCGCATACTGCATTTCTGCAAAGTTTTATGATTAGAAAAACGCGTAATTCTCACTGTATTACCTAGCCTGCGTGCCGATATGTTTCCACATACATTTCCTACGCCGTATTTCAGATTATTTACCAACTACTCATCTCCAAAGCGACAGCGCCGCCGCTCTCAGTCGTTTTTATTGACGTCAAGTGCTCGCAAAGTGATTATAGTCACGTTAAATGGACTCCTGTAAGGTGCAGGACCGATGCCACCTTACAGTATCAAATAATGTTAAGTAAGTTTATGCTAAAAGGGAAGTTAATTCGAGTGCAAATCAAAACAGTTAATCACGTAAAGTATAAATAAAATATCATAAAGTTAAATATTTATTTCCGAAAAAAGTACAATTCAAAAGTGTGTAATTTGGTGATTGGTCAGTCATGAAAAGCCCGGGCTAACGCGGGAGGATAATGTATTTCTATTGGCCTTAAAGAAAACTGATCAATCAGAAAGGAGTATTCTTCGTGCGTCTTTTGTCTTGGATACGGAATGCTTACGCCAGTCTAGAGGAGTCGGAGTCCAGCCTTTCAATGGTACGGTTGTGTGTAGTATGAGCTCCAAAGGAAGTTATAATTTGCCAGTTTTAGCTGTGGTACATGACTCAAAAGTGCTTTAAAGTGATGGCAAATTTATTCTGTTCTTTTTTTTTTAGAAAGTACGGATTTTGTAAGTAATTTTGTGCATGAGAAAAGACAAATTCCGCTTGGCATATTGAGTAGATCGGTGACCGAAACCTTGATTGTATTAGATACCGATGAACTTAATAGTGTGGCGAGCATTATCGTATAAGAGCAATTCTTACTTAGTAGCTGTTCAGATTTCGGGACATACGTTGCCATAGACTTGCTAACGTGAATGAAAGGGTTAGTGCATGGCTGTGTTAGGATTAGCACAGGCTTCGCAGCGAACTTTTAATTCTAACTTCAGATTATACCGAAGTTTTATGAGTACTTCTACCTTTCACTCAAAATTAAAACCTTTTCCGAATTCTTAGAATAGTTACGTTGTATGCAGCAGCCTAGGGCGGGTCGCAGTACGGTAGGTTTCTGCTCGGCTTTCCTACCGGCGATCTGCTGCAACGAGTTCACAGGCAGGTGCAGGGCAGAAGGAACAGTGCTGCCCCACATGGTGCATAGGCCGGGAAAACAGTTAAAAAGCCGTAGTACATTGAATCCGTGGTTGAGAGAAACTTTGTGAGAGACCTGATAGTGAGTGATAATGAAAAATTTAGTAAATTGGTACATGCAGAAGTTTGAATGGAAACCGTTTCAAGTTGCCAGACATACTTAGCAGAAAGATGTTGAACAGTCACAATAACAACGAGGGCACATCGAAGCAGCAGACGGCGTCACAGCGGTATCAACGACCAGCGGTACGGCAGGGCCGCGATGCCAACTTACACGACGAGCGGGGACCCTGAAACTGGTACGGCAGACGGAGGAGGTCGGACTCTCAGTTTTAGCACGCCGAGGCTGCATAATTCAACGAAAAGTAAGTTTGTTACATTTGTTGTGTGTGTGTGTGTGTGTGTGTGTGTGTGTGTGTGTGTGTGTGGGCGCGCGCGCGTATTGAGAGACTGAATAACATGGAAAGTGAAAGGTTTTGTAAATACGAAAAAAGAGGAAGGACTTTCATTCAGTGTAAGTGCTTCGCAGACTAGCAAGCTTCAACAGACAATAGCGACCGATAAGCTACACACATATTATATGAAACACTAATAATCCTTCTAAAATCAACTGAAATCTACCCAGAGTTAATTTGCTAAGGTTATGACACGATTCATACGACATTGCTGCCATTTCGCACTACTAGCAGTTATAATGATAACTAAAGTACAAGAGAAGGTTTTTGACGATGTTTGTTATTTACGGACAGTGGAGTAGAATCTACTTTAACTATATCAGTTAATGTAACTAGTGGAGGTAATGTAGATCCTGAAAGTGACATTAAGTATGAATTCGGTAATGTCTCCTACATCTGCCATCATTCTCACTGCAAAGACCGACTTCTTTGGGCGCTTCATCAATTCTGTGGTATGCCCTTCCTAAACGAAATCGAGCAGTTTTCCAAATCTCACATTAACATTGGATTAGCGTACTCACACTTTCCCCAATACACCTATCTTGTACAAGACAGGAGTAAACGAATCTGTCACATTACGTATATGTTTTTTTCTATTAAGTGAGCAGCACAAGAAATTAAGCTTCGAATTTAACCTACAGTATTCAGTTTACATGTTACTTCGTACTTAAAAACGCACGTTGTTAACATTTTACTTCAACAGTGCAGGCCGGCCGTTGTGGCCGAGCGGTTCTAGGCTCTTCAGTCTGGAACCGCACGCCCGCTACGGTCGCGGGTTCGAATCCTGCCTCGGGCGCAGATGTGTGTGATGTCCTTAGGTTGGTTAGGTCTAAGTATTTCTAAGTTCTAGGGGACTGATGACCTCAGATGTTAAGTCCCATAGTGGTCAGAGCCATTTGAACCATTTTTAAACAGAGCTGTGGCGAAGTTCCACCTACTTTCTGTTGCAGCTGCGAGGATAATATTTCCAATAGCGACCGATAAGCTACACACATATTATATGAAACACTAATAATCCTTCTAAAATCAACTGAAATCTACCCAGAGTTAATTTGCTAAGGTTATGACACGATTCATACGACATTGCTGCCATTTCGCACTACTAGCAGTTATAGTCACAACTAAAATGATGGATTCCAACCATGTCGTTATTTAACTTAACCCCGTCGCAGTATTTGGTAGTGAAAAATAACTTGACAGTTATTGACAACCGTTAAAAATAATGGTTATCAAAGAATAACTGGAACCGTGATAACGGTTACTCCAGAATAACCGTTTGGCCCACCACTAGTAAGAAGTGTTGTCGGTGGGCGCGTAGGAGGGGGCAGAAGTAGGGGGAGGGGAGGGGAGGGGAGAGCTGCCGGCGGCCGACAGGTGGTGGGGGGCAGGCGCGGTGCGCGGCGAGGTCTGCGGAACACGGCCAGGGCAGTACTGTGTGGTCGTGAGTGGCGACAGTGCGGTGACATCTGGCGGACACGGATATCCCACGACAGTCCTGTGGGCCCAAACTTGTTATGTGGATCGACTTTAGGAACAGCCAGCTGCCACAGGCTGCCGACGATCAATGCCTCTAAGCCGTCGGCACAGGGACCGTGCATTCGAACGTTGAGCGTACACAGTTTCTGACGTCATAGCGTGGAATAGCACGTTCGGGAGTCTTTCCGAACGTGCAGAGCAATATCTGGCATGTCAGATATTCTGAGCGTGCGTCTGAGCGTTGACCAATGAGATGACACAACGCTACTTACGTCACACGCACGTCGTCTCCCTTCAGTACAGAGATGTGAGGCGCCATATTAGCATTCATTTCAAGCCTATATGTATAAATGCGGTTTCTGAGCACCATCAAATTGAGAATCACTGGAAAACCCGTTGTTAGTTGTGTGATTCGTTCCAATAAAATAATGACAAACATCGTATTCATGGCAACAGAATTATTGTAACGAGCGTCTTATGAGAGTAGGCTATTTGAAGGCAGCGACACACTGAAGATCCACCCAAAACGCATTGTTCTTTGTACAATTTGTTATAATTAAATTTCAATTAATAACAATTATATACGATTAACGTTTTTAGCAAGGTGTAACATAATATTTTTTGAGAAGAGGAAGCGGTTTTTGGTTTTGCGTAATGAGTAGCGTCACTGCCCAGTAATGGGGCTTTGTTTGGGGCGATGGTTCGCGTCTTAACGCTCCCAAAAAGAATTTTTCCTAACATTCGCGTTTTTATTTAGTTCTGATACTTTATTATTAGTGTAATATAAGTATATGCTATAATATTTGATGTTAGGTAAATATAAGTTCACCTTTTTTTGAGGGGCAACTTTGTTCGATTGGCTTAATTACAGGACAGCTTGCGCTACTTGTATGAAGATATTTTGTTCCTTTTTCTTTTACGCTTCGTAATTCACATGTTGCAAAGATTCTGCTACTGGGTAAGAACAGTGATCAAGTAAGACTGGCTTTGGGGTTTTACTAAAATGAGGGAATGATGAAATAATGTTTATCTTATGCGGAGAAGTATTCCAAATTTGTACCGCACTGTTTGTAATGAAACTTTCATAAGCCTGTGTCCTTATTGGTTGGACATGGTACTTTCCTTTTCGTGGACGATGGAGGAAATGTGCGTTTTAATAGAGCTAACGTGGGAATTTTACGCGCGCCCGTTAAGTAAACAGTGTGATTTACGAAGTAGAAACATCCCTGAAACTGCCGCTGGAGTGCGTTGCTATCGCGTTTACCACGTTGGGGCCCACGTACCGTGTGCACAAGTCGCATCCTTCCTGAGCGTTCAGCAGCACGTTGAACTTGGCACGCTCAACGTTGACGTTCGACAGCACGGTCCGTGTGGCGACGGCTTTACGTCCCACCAGCAGCAACTCACAGAAGTAAGATCCGACCAGTTTCATCTTTAGGCTGTACGAGGGTGGCCAGCGTAGGAGTTTTTCTTAACTGAATGAAGAGGGTTCAGTGCAGCAACTGTTATAGACTAATTAACTTTACCTCAATCATTTACCTAACAGTCCTATCCATTCACCATTACTGACCCCGAGAACAACACCAGTGAAACTATACTAAAATATTGAAAGTGATTCCTTATTTAATTTCGGTAACCAAGATAAACACGTGCAATTTAGAAAACAGACTGCTATTCAAAACCGCCATTTAACTACAGTGAACTTTGTTGCTTTTCAAAGCAACTAGTTAAAGAGTAATGACAAAGTTTAAAAGTATAAATTAAATGCCTCTTCACAAAATATTACCACAGAATGATATGTTTTTGTGTGCGGTGCAAACTCTACTCACATTTCCAAATTACGTCAACAGAGTGTTTACACGTCTAGTTCTGCAGGACCAAACTGAGAAGGTAATCTCCAACGTCATGCAAGGTGTCTGTACATAAAAGTACAACACAGAAGTAATAAGAGTGAAATAAAATGTTTATGAACGCAAAAAAGACAAGCCATAAATTTATGTAAACACAGTCAATAACACAACAGAGGAACCAGTTTAATATTTCAAGGAACTCCTCGACAGAGCAGGAAGACTGAGCCATGAGGAATCTCATCAATTTCGATTTAAAAGCGCGTGCATTACTGCTAAGATTTTTTAATTCTTGTGCTAGCTTACTGAAAACAGGCGTACCATATACTGCACACCTTATTGCACAAGAGTGAAGGAAGTCCGATCCGGTAAAATTACTGATTCTTCGCTGCATTAAACATTACGAGCTTCCCACGAATAAAATAATGGCCCTGAGCACTATAGGACATAACTTCTGAGGTCATCAGTCCCCTAGAACTTGTAAGAGATGTATTACTCATGCGCTGCCTGCGATATGCAAGGTATAAGAAAATCTCTGACCAGAGAGCAGTGTTGACTGCAGTAGGAACTGTTTAGCTGTAGCAGTAAGTTGTTGCTAGTCTGGAGTAGAGATGGGCGAACTGAAACACGTAACTGTTTCGAAACAAATGAAACAGTACAATGTCATGTTTCGATACGCTGTTTCGAAACAGTGAAACAGTTTGTGTTTTGTAATCTAATAAACCTACACATTTTATCATCTTGAATGTCTACTGTACAGGTATGTCCATATAAACACAAATGAGGTGCGAGAGCGCTAATCATATCGCAGAAAGTATGAAACTATCACTTAGGCGTCTTGGCAGTTTCGTATTTCATGCAGCAAATGCGCTGCTTTCGTGTCGTGTGACTTTCATTCTTTTCAATTGGCTGAGGACAGCCATAGCTGAAGACAAAAGAACCACCACGAACGGAACTGGAGGTGGGAGCAAACTGCAGAAACAACGGGTATGCTACTGGGATACCCACATTCCGTTAGTATGGGTAATATACCCATCCTGCTAATTCCATGCACACAAAGGGAATCATTGTGGATAATAGGCACAGTTACTATAGACTCACAAATAATGCCAAATAATTCGAATAAATAACAAAATATAACAGAAAAAATTTTGTCTTTCAAGGTGTTTCGAACCGTTACTATAAATTCACCATGCTTCCCAGCCCTTCCCGTTCACCATTACACTATCAGTGATATGTCAAACAGATTGCTTGCAATTATACCTACATTAAATTTATGTATATGTATAATAACTGTCACTCTACGCCTTTTTTTATTCAAAATGTTCTAGGCTTACTTGCGTTTCTTAACATGATTACTGTACTTTAACAGAGAAACGTATGTTATAAAAAAAGTGTAATTTAACTGAATGATTTTCACATATTTATTATTTTGAATGTGAATTGTATGCGTTGTTTTATTGTTTGGTTAATGTTTATAAAGCAAATGTTACGCCATTTCGGAATAGGACAGTCATCTAGAAAGGGAGCTTTATTTTCGGATATCTTAAGCTTCATGCTATTGCTTGTCAAAACGATTTCGACACTCTTGAAAGTGTTTCACGAAGTGATATGTTGTGTTTCAGTACCTGTGCCGAGCCCGAATCTCGTCCGACACAGAGCTGAATGAAACATCACTGTTTCGATACAATCAGTCCGTTCCAAGCACATGTGGAATGAAACAGCCTTATTTTGAAACAACGATACAGTTTCTGTGTCTGGCTCGAGATCGAATCTGGTCCGGATATCCGAGACAGGGGCGGAATGGAACACGACTGTTTCGAAACAGTGAACCACAGCCGTTCCGAAACACTGAAACAGTTCCACGTATCGATACACTGTATCGAAACATAGAAACAGTGGCCAAGTCTAGTCTGGAGTCTGCTCTGGTCTGGTATGGTGTATCGTGTTGGCTGGCCTGGTCGCGGTGCAGCGATGTCGCAGCCTGAGTATTATTGTGTAAGGTAAAAAGCAGCCTCGCCCATATGTAGTAATGTTCTCAAGTCGCATGTAAATGTTTTTAAAACTCTCGTAATAATAATCTTCCTCAGAAAAAGTAACTTTTAACAACCATTCATTTCAATTTAAAGAATTTACTAATTCCTCCGATCCATGATTATCCCGATAATTGCAATATAAAAATCAGTTGCTTCCTTTCATAAATGACAGGTAGGTCGGCCAGCATTGCACAGAGCTGTGCCGGAAAAATTTATTGTAAGAGCAGATATATCCGGCGACTTCATTGAGGTAAGAATTTTTCCTTTTTTATTCAGAATGATCTTTCAGGGCCATGACGCAGCACTGCTGTCGTCCAAAATTTACAATGTTAAATTCACAGTGAATTATTGAAAAGTCTTAAGTGAGCGACAATTTACTTGAGAGGTTAGTTACATTGTTTTATTACCAGGTTACTGAAATTTTTTTTTTTTGGGACGTTACACTGAATGTGAACGACATAATTATAATTTTTACTGTTGTGAGGTTTAGGATTTTTTCTGTTTTCAGCTTACACTAAACGTGAATAATATTTATGTTAATATTTTCTGTTTTGAGGTTACGCTACATGTGAATGAATTTTGAGCTTAGATTAAATCAGAAAGAATTTTGGGCGCAGGATACCAGGTGCGATGAAACCCAGGCCCATAATAATTAAATTTGTGTCATACCGGAAAAGAGCTGAAGTGTTTGCTCAGAAAAGAAAACTCGCCAAGAGTGGGGTTACCCTGAGGGAAGATCTGACGTGCGAAAGACTAAAAGTTTTGAACACTGCGATCACACAGTTCGGCATTCAAAATGTATGGACCCAGGATGGCAGGATCGTAGTCAAGACGGAAGGAGGGAGGAAAACGGTGACGAACATGTCCGAACTGAAAGACTGAGCGAAATCTCGCGAGACACAGTCTCATATTTTACTCTGTCTAATATAAGTCAATTTTTATTCTTTCTTTTCATTTTTTTTACGTAAATATTGCTTTGTTATTTCTATATGCACCATAAGTACTCTATTTAAAATCAGTCAATTGTTTCACGTAAATATTGCTTCTTTAGTTGCCTATCATAAGTGCTCATTTATATTCATATTGTCAGTCAAACGGGAATTAACATTCTCCATTAACAGGAATCTCCTTAAAACCGCCTTTCTATATCTGTTATTTTCATCCTCGTCACTACCACTACTACTACCATTATCTTTATCGTAACCACTACTGCCACTTTCCATCTTTCTTTTCGCTCCCTTCTCCGATACCACCAGCCTGTCTTTCACCTTTAGCCCACAGACGCTTGAGTCAGTCACGACCTTGGACACACCTGTAAATATGTCTTCCCCCGCGAAATCCAGCTTTTGTCCCTCTTCCGGCCAGCAGGTAGACGGAGCGCGCTCGGTCCTACAGGCGGCCACAATGGGACGGACCGGTTCCGGCGGCGGGCTCTTTGTGGCCCACGCGAACGCTCAGTCGCTAACGGCTCACTTCGACGAGTTCTGTGACCTGTTCTGCCAATCGCTGTTCCATATTATCGTCGTCTCTGAAACTTGGTTGAAACCAAACATTTCTTCCGACGCTATCCGAATCACTGGTTACTCTCTCCTAAGGGCAGATCGTGAAACACGACGCGGGGGTGGTGTGGGTGCCTATATTCGCTCTGATCTGAGACCTACTATACTATGCACATCGGATGCAAAGGGCGAAGGAGAAGCAGAGTTCTTGTTTTTCGAAATAAATACATCAAATCAGAAACTGCTAATTGGAGTAATCTATAAACCTCCAAACGTCGGTGCTATGTCCTCCTTTCAGTCTGCCCTGTCCTCGCTCGTGACACTGTATGGGCGACACAAACATCGACTTACAGTTAAAATCTCCCTCTGCAGAAAAACTGAGGAGACTGTTCCACTCCAATGATATGAGTTTAGCACCGCTGGACCCAACTCATCACACACCACACAGCCATACACTCATAGATATAATAGCAACAAAGCGACCAGATAAAATAATTCGCGCCAATCAGACATCCGCTCCAGGACTCTCTGCTCATGACGTGATTTTCTTAAATTACTCAGTACATACTACCAAAGAAAAATCTCACCTGGTAACCTACAGAAACCTAAAAAATGTTAACCATGACGCTCTTCAAAAGGATTGCTCAGACATCCCTTGGCATGATATAAGCAATGAACCTTCTTTAGACGGAAAAATTCGGGAATTATGTCGCAAAATTATTGCACTGTATGATAAACATGCTCCTCAACGCACTGTCAAGGTAAAGAGACCTCCCGCTCCGTGGCTCACCACTGCATTACGCCAGTTAATGAATGAACGTGATGCTGCACATAGGGCCTTCAAGCGTAACCCAACTCCCCAGGCGTACGAAGCTTATAGGAAACTCCGAAATAGAACGAAGCAAAGCGTGAGGAATGCCAAAATCAGACATGCCCGCTCTGTCGTATGCGGCATATCAAAACCTGCTGCACTGTGGAAAAAGCTGCGCAGTTTCGGTATAGGGAAGCGAAGATCTGACGCTGTTTATCAAGCGTCTGCAGAAGAATTAAACGATTTCTTCTCAACAGCCGTAAACTGCCACGCAGCGACAAATTACCAGCCCCAAGATATCAATCTCTCGAGAGACAAGTTTTTCCTAAAACATGTCACTACCGGCACAGTACACAAGGCAATTATGAGAATCTCTTCCGAGGCAGTAGGAAATGATGGAGTGAGCATTGGCATGATTAAGAACGTCGTAAACACTATTACTCCAGTTATCACAGACATCTTCAACCTGTCTCTTGTCAGTAGTACATATCCTACTGAGTGGAAGCAAAGCTTAATTCAACCTATACCCAAGACTGACAACCCTAAGTCGCCAGGTGACTACAGGCCGATCAGCATACTTCCTGCAATATCTAAAGCCCTAGAATACATCGGATTACCTCAAAACTCATAACATCCACGACAAATATCAGTCAGGCTTTCGAAAGCACCATAGTACAGCAACTGCATTAATCAAAGTAACTGATGACATTAAACATGCTATGGACAGAGTGAAGCTACCATCCTAACACTGCTTGACTTTAGCAAGGCTTTTGATACAGTTGACTTTGATATATTACTAATTAAAATGAAGCAGCTGAATTTCTCAAACAGCGCAATACACTGGTTCGACAGCTACCTCAAAAACAGAAGTCAACAAGTCATTTGTGGGTCGGAAAAGTCATCATGGAAAAACGTGCGCTCTGGAGTTCGCCAAGGCTCCGTCCTTGGTCCATTACTCTTCTCACTGTACATTAATGATATTTCTTCAGTGATTCACTCCTGCAACTACCATCTATATGCCGACGACATCCAACTGTACATAAGTGCAAGCCCCAAGAACATTGCTGACGCAGTAGCGAGTATGAACGCAGATCTTTGCTCTGTTTCTCGATGGGCACAGAACCTAGGTCTGAAACTAAACCCCAAGAAATCCCAGGTCATACTTATATCTCATCCAAAGTTAATCAGTCGGTACTTTCGCGAAACAGTCCCTCAAATACTCCTCAATGGTACCCAACTACCATACCAAAAAACAGTAAAAGACCTTGGAATAATCTTGGATGAACACCTAAACTGGGAAGAACAAACAGTCACAGCTTGCCGGAAATCGCTCTCCTCCCTACATGCAATTCAAAAATTTAGAAAAATATTTCCAACCCATGTTAAACAAAAATTAGTCCAAACACTAGTCTTGCCTAATCTTTACTACTGTGATGTAGTTCAACATGGCACAAATAATGAAAATTCGAGATGCCTCGAGCTAGTGATGAATGCTTGTGTTAGATACGTATGCAACATACGGTTGTATGATCATATCAGTCCTTCATACTCCCAGCTAGGTTGGATACGCCCACATAAGGCACGCGATCTCCACACGATGTGCTTACTTCATCGATTTCTTAGCCACTGGTGCCCCCAATACTTATCTTCTCACATTAAACACCTATCATCATTCCACAACCGCAATACCAGATCGGATACGTCTAGCATCTTGGCTGTACCTTTACATAACACAAAATCTTTCTCCGTGTCATTCTCCACCTCAGCCATACGACTATGGAACGCGCTCCCCTGTGATCTGCGTCTTATCCAAAACCACTCAACATTCAAGAGGGAACTTAAGACTTACATATTAGGGACGGTATAGCCACCATTGTTGTGCCCCCCCCCCCCCCCCTCATCTTTTTCTTTCTCCTCTCCATCATAGCTTCGAATTTTACCATTCTATTTCTCTTCCTCTAACCTATCTACCTCTTCTATATCTCTTTCACCCCATTCCATCGTCTTATGTCTCTGCTTGATGAGAATAACTCACAAGCTGCAAGAATATAACGAGAAAATTCCCAACTAGCAATAGGACTGACACTCATATAAGAAAATTATGTTTACTTTCATATACATAGTCATTATTATTATTATTATTATTATTATTATTATTATTATTCTTGATTGTTATAATTATTTTTTGATTGTTATAATTATCATTGTACTACTTTTATAATCTCTATTTTTTTTCTTTAACATTAATACTGTATAACATGTTATATGTCCTAATTTTCTGTAGACACTGAAATTTGTTGAATCTGAGTATGCCTGGTTAGGTGTAAGAGAGGGCCTGAAGGCCCTAATCTTGCCAGGTAAAATAAATGCATAAGTAAAAAAATAAATAAATAAATATTATTCATACTATTTATTAAATTTTCTGTTGGGAGGTTACAAACTACTTAAACCTAACTAACCTGAGGACATCACACACATCCATGCCCGAGGCAGGATTCGAACCTGCGACCGTAGCGGTCGCGCGGCTCCAGACTGTAGCGCCTAGAACCGCTTGGCCACCCCGGCCGGTCCTACGAATAACTTACTATAATAGAGAACTATTATTTCTGAACATTTGCATTTCTAAAGTCGGTACCACTTATTACAGTGAGTAACGCAAAGTTGTTCATTGCGCGAACTGTTTTGCAAACTGCCGGCTTTTACGTGCCATATGTTCAGTACAAAGTGTTCTCCTGGTTTTCTGGCCGACTTCGTGTCTCACGGCATTAGCCGTGTTTCGACGTCTGAGCTAGAATAATTGCTTCTGGTTCCGTTCTCTGCTGACTGCAGTCCGATGACTGTTACTGCAGTCCAGAAACAACTGGCCGAGCGATCGCCGCTTCGATCGCGCCTACTGTATGGCCTGCACAGACTTTTTTCTGTTGTTATTTAATCGAAGTCTTATGTTGTTCACACACTGGAACACCATCTACGCTTTTCACTCTAGTTAAGGCCGTGTAAGCGTGGACTTTTCCGAATGTAAATCTGACCAAACAGCGATCCTGATACCTGAAGTCCGGAGTTTTTCTTAATCACGCCTTTTGCGTTCTTATGCAGATATTTACACAGCAGTTTTCATCCCACAACAAATATTTGTTTATTTCTAACCGAGAAGTGAAATACAAATTTTCATAAATTTAGCTTTAAAACTTTAATGCAACAAAATATTTTCTTAATAATTTTCATCCTGTAATGGACACCTTTAGGGACTGAATTTCCAGAAACACTTAAACATGTATTTTCTTATTGTCTGACAGAAGCCAAATTACAGTTTTCGCAGTTCTAGCTTCAAAACTGCCTTAATAGTGACTTTTTAAAGAATCCGTCATCCCCGTTTCACCCCCTTCATATTCCGGACAATCCCTTCTTAAACGACTGCTACAGTATAAGATCCAATCCACACCTTTTCCAAATTTCAATTTTGGATCCTTGTATCCTTCGCAGTTTGGGCTGGGTGATGAGCCGTCGGCCGTTCTTAAGTAATTTGCAATCGAAAATATCACCTTCATTTATTCCAAATTTCACTAACTGTTTTTTAATGTTATCTTTCGTTCGATCGTTACCGTGCAAACGTTGTCGCGCAATAGCAACTGTCTCTGTACATACCCGGATTTTCATTCTTCATCGGAACAGACGCATTTCCCAAAGAAGGAACATTAGGCGTACATGACATTTAAAAAAATCCTATGTAACGTGAAGAGTAGGTCCGTTATAACTTGAACAGTCGGGAAATATGTTGAACTGTTCGCTAAATTTTAGCAAAAGCTGCACCACAATATATATTTAGTCGTTCTGCGTATATTTTTGGTGACATGCGACAGTTCTACGACCAGTTAAAGAACCGTCCACGAAACATGTATGACATCTGGCGCAGATAAGATATCTTTCAAGCATTTTTGCCAAGAACACTCAGGAAGTGACAGATTAATGACCTCGAAAACGTCGCTGCAGTGCTGTGTTGTGTTCCAGTAGTCTGACGGCGTGAATCGCGTCAGCCCAGAAGGAGCGGCAGAGCAGCCGGCTGTGCCGCAGCGCCGGTCAGCTGGGCCGTCGTGGGGGGCAGAGCGTGCGCTGCACAACACAACCCCCCCCCCCCCCCCACATCCAACTCGCACCACTTGCGAACTGCATTTATTTCAGTCAGAGACGACATGAACAGAATTTTTTATGGACATGGAAGCACTTTTAGCAACCTTCAATTTGCGAAGAAAATTCGACGTTGGCTACATAGCTTTTATTTATTATTTCATTATTAGTTACTATGCAGGAAAGGTTCCAGACCAGAAACGCATGTCGAGTGGGACGCTGCACCGGTAATAGCAGCAGAATAATGTGTTTTGTTGTTACGTATTTACGTCAGTTGATGCACTGTTTTCTGCGTGCAACACTGTTAAAGCGGTAATGGACGGAAGAGTTTCGAAAGCATGACTACGTCTAGCAGAGAAGAGGCGAGGTGAACCACGCATCACGCGACAGGTCGTCTCATACAGCGACTCGCATTCACGGTCTGTGCAGCACTGTCTGCAGTCTGTGGTTAGCGTCCCAGGTTCGATTCCCGGCCGAATAGGTAGTTTCCTTCTCTCGGTTTCTGGCTGTTTGTGTCGCCCCCATCACTTCAGCTTGTCTTCAGCGCCCACGTTGCGTGAAACAGGACGGCTTTCTCCTTCGGGCCGAGGGACCCGTAACGTTATCTCCTGGCCTATAACGCCAGGCCATCACTTCAGTTCATTTTTAGGATTCCGCAGCTCTGTCTGTGAAAACAGGCCTTGTAGGGCCACTCCGTCTGGAGTGTGTGTGTGTGTGTGTGTGTGTGTGTGTGTGTGTGTGTGTGTGCGTGTGTGTGTGCGCGCCCCCGACTGTTAAGGCTAGGCGCAAATTGAGACGCATACACCGTACTTCGCACGCGCCGACTGGCGGCGCTCTGCGCTGACAATACTGAAGCACGCACACTCTGAATCCCTCTCAATCGATTTTACCGAAACTATTCCATAAAAATATTTGATTTTCGCCCTACATGTAGCGTTACATGTCAGCTTCGTGGCGAGGCGCTCATAATCCTGCTAATGGTCGTAGTTATTGTGATGTACACATTTTATTAAGACACTACAGAAAATTCGAAAAGTTTGCAATGAAAAATGGAGGTCACTATGATTTTGCGTTTTGTGCATATTGCACCATATGTTGCTGCGTATGAAATTTAGGTAACATATTGAATTTTTCTTTAGACTTGGGAGGAGTTCTCTATCTGACTTCCATCTCGAGAAAATGGATTCTATGTAGCGGGTTTACTCATGACCTCACGCCCACGAGAATGAAATATTCACAACATCCCTCACATCTGAAACTGCACGAGACATCGAAACGAGATTTTGGCGAATGATGGCACACGAGGAGGCGGGTACTTTGCCAGTTCGTAAACACACTCAACTGTCTTTTCTACGGCGATATATCAGAAGATTTACTTTCTGTTTTATTTTTTTCGCTCCAGTGACCAATTTTTTATGAGTTATCGAGAGCTAGTGAAACAATACTTTCCAATTACGAAAATAAATATGAAATTTCTTCTCTTATGTTACCACAAACCGAACAATGAGGATTTTCGTAAACTATTGAGATCTCTGGTCGCCAATTACCTGTTTAATCAGCCACTCCGTTTCAGAATTCTGTCACAATAGCTGCTGCAAAAATGAGTTTGTGCAAATTATGTTGTGTTATGCCAAAAGAAGTACAGTTGAACCTGTCAACAAGAGAAATGTGGCCGTTACTCACAAATGGTGATGCTTCTTTGAATGAGAAAAGGTTAGCAATTCACACAAAAACAAATCACCAATTCTGTTGGAATTTTGGTTGAATCCCATAAGCCATCGTATTTTTAACACTAAATGACTGGAATGGAGACTTACCAAAGGGTTTAATTCCGTTTCTTCCTCTGAGCAGTATTGATGTACTGACTAGCGTTTCGTTCAGGCGGAATGACACGCAAATGCCAGATGCTGGTTACTCATCTACAGCTTGCCAAACTGGCAATGTGTAATCGGCGAATAAAATAGATGTCATAGTATGAAATATACTAAAAATAGTATAAAAATAGTATAAAAATAGTATAAAATTAATACTTAGCACAACGTAATGGTCAGTGTATTGTCAGCAGCTCAGAATAATGTGCGCGACAGGAATGGGGAAGTTGGCCAAGTGTGGTTTGTGAAAGGAAGGGTTCACGTCGTTCGAAGAACAGTGTAATGAAAGAAGATCTGCCTTTGTCAGCAATACATTTCAGCACATTAAATACATAAAATCGCCATACTGTTTTGAGATACTCATACATTCAGAATAACACCGATCAGTACTTCATTTGTGCAGTCTGCTGGATAATGCTGATGGTGTGTCTGCAACCACTGAAATACTTTTTCTCGTCACGACGAGACGATTAAAACATCGTTATTCGTGAAAGCTTCTAGACTGCTTCTAGCTTGCGTTGGAAATGTGACGACCACATGTATGTAGTATAATGTGTCTTATGCTCCATATCCAAGTAACGAAAGTGAAACTGTACTTCGTATTTTGGACGCTTTTTGCCAGGAGCAGAAAGGGGTCATACCTGTGGAAATTAAGCCCTTTCGACTTTTTGTAACAGATCGTAGGGACACATAGTCATAAAAGGCAGCAAGTAGATAACATTATTTTAGTTTCACGCCTTGCTTCTAGATCAGTATTCCTTACTTCCTTATTCAGTACCCTCACGACGAATCATCTGTCCCTTCTCACGTCCTCAAAACATTGTGGAGGCAGAAGATATAGTCGCAATGGCGAATGGCTCATCAGTTACTGAAATGTTTATTGTTCTTGAAAAAAGGATAAAGAAAACGAAAGAACTGCACAGATATATGTAACTGGAAACTATTATGTACTAACGAAAAGAGATGGAGCGCTTAGATGGCAAAAAAACGAAACCCTAGTCACTGACAAATTTCCGTATACAGTAGGGCCGTATTTTTCGTATGGGCAATACTTCCGCTGCCCATATGCGCCATGCCGGAGTGCGCGTACGGCAGGACCGCCTTCCCACTCCCCGCCTCACCCCTCCCTCAGTGCTCACGTGGCGCGCGGCGCGAGAAACTGTGCCGCAACCACAACGCCGCGCGACCTGGAGCAGGCGCGCGTCGCGTCCCAGTCGCGTCGCGTCGCAATTTGCGCGGTGGTCCCATTTGAACCTGTGACGTTACAAGAAAGTGCGCTGCATGGCGTCGCACGCGCTATACGCGTCTCAATTTGCGCCTAGCGTTCAGACGGCCTTTCCTCAGGAATCGGAAGGCAGCAGAGACTTATGGGAGTGCCATGAACTCAGTTTCTCTCAAACGCACTTACAGAAGCGTGGAACAGGAAAGTGGAGGCTACACACCAATCGACAAACCACTTTTACTTTATGTATACCGCAACGAAAAATCGTACAATTTGTGTTTTCAAACTATACCAACATATAAACAATTATATCATTTACAAAAGCTGAAGGTAACGTTCGTCCAGTCGAAACATTTTCTAGTCCCAGTGTTTTCCATCAGTCTGAAGCCACGTTTTCAAACGATATGATGTATACGAAATGCCCCGTTATGAATGTAACTGTATGCTCTTATCTCCATAATTGCAGTTCGTTATATTGCTCTTTTCCAATACATGTCTCATGTAACAATCCAATGTAAAGATGAACTACTACAAAATTAATATTTTGATGGAACACGTAGGAAAAATGGCGTACCACCTACATCTTCACACCTCACACCACTTCACGGTATGTGGAGGAGGATACTTTGTGCACTGAGGCCATTCTACGCTGCGCAGTCACCTCAGCGTCGCTGCTGCCAACTTACTTCCCTCCCTCCCAATACCGCTACGAACTGTCGGCTCCGACCAGCGTGGCCGCGTGACGTCACCAGCTGACCCTGAGCTGGCGACACGCAGTTGCCTGCACTGCGCGGACGCCCGCTTCCCGCCCACAAACCACTCTCTCGCAATGACAACGCGTCTGCTCGCAGCTTTAAGGCTTGCAGCGAGATGACCACCGACGGCAAAAATCGAGAAACTGCAGCCAATAAAGAGATCTCGCCGACGATCTGTCTACCCACGCGCCATTCCCGAGCGCAACAGGAGTAAACGGATAATATGAAGAGAAATCTGGTTGATAACAGTATTAGTTGCTACTAATGCCCTCTGCGGTACTATCCGAAACGGACAGGTCCCAACTCCGTCGGTAATTATAGTACCATAGACTCACGTTTCTCCGAAATCCGCTTTATCCACAATTTTTTTCCGAGTTTCGCAGCTCTCATTGGCGCTGTCTGACGCATCGCGCAGCTACACTTTTGGCTACCTAGACTCACACTTGACAGGTTTCAACTTGAAACTTCCTGGCAGATTAAAACTGTGTGCCGGACCGAGACTCAAACTCGAGACCTTTGCCTTTCGCGGGCAATTGCTCTACCAACTGAGCTACCCAAGCACGACTCACGCCCCGTCCTCACAGCTTTACTTCTGCCAGTACCTCGTCTCCTACCTTCCAAAGCTGTGAGGACGGGGCGTGAGTCGTGCTTGGGTAGCTCAGTTGGTAGAGCACTTACCCGCGAAAGGCAAAGGTCCCGAGTTCGAGTCTCGGTCCGGCACACAGTTTTAATCTGCCAGACAGTTTCGTATCAGCGCACACTCCACTGCAGAGTGAAAATCACATTCCAGGTTTCAACTTGTCTGCGCCTGGAGCCACGCATTCGCTGGTGTTTCTCGGCAGTCTACTGGTAGTCAGTGCACTGGCGCGCGTCAAAACCCCGAGTGTCGCCAATCCGTGTGTGTGTGCTGGTTGAAGTTTTGGCGTGTTTCTTGTTCGTATTGCGTGGCTTCGTGCCACTGCCATCTATTGGAACTCCTTGGAAGTGCTGTACGTACAGTACTGCCCTGTTAGGCGCGGAGTAGCCCTGTCGAAACCGACAGTGAGCGTGCGGCGCCAAACACTTTGCGCCTGTTGGTAGGTACATCAGACTAAGCCGAGCGTCTAACCATTTAACGGTGAACTTACAACGCACTGATGTGTTGCCGCGTGGGCCTAGGTAAGAGGCGGGATAGGTGTATCGAACGTTTTCATGCGATGGCTGCCACAGCAAGGTTTCACAAGTCAAAAGCTTCGTCTAGTGGGTCTTCAGTGTCAAGCCGTGCGTCGGTTGCTTCCGATTTAACGGTTCGTGCTCGCACTGCATGGTTTAAAATGTCCGGAGATCAAAGGGGCCAAAAAACAAAATCATCAGTGGAGTGTAGGTTAAAAAAAGGAAAGAAAAAGAAAAAAAAACGCTGTACGTGAGTACGGTCGCGAAACGAGAACAGGATGTGATCTCATTGGAACAAAAGCTTCGCGCTTTGCACAGAAGTGATGCTGGTGAGCCACCCGCGAAAGTTGCTGCGGATCTGAACGTCGGTTACTGACTGGAAGACAAATCGACCTGAAAATGAAAATTTTTGTACATCCAAGCGTCAGGCAGCGCAGTGAAATCCCGAGAAACAATGAGAAAAGGCGCACATCCTCAGAAGAGGCCTTATGTTTGTGGCACGAGCAGATAAGAGCCAAAGGTGTGACCGTGTTTCAGGTCCTCTACTTCGCCAAGAAGCGATGACATTTTAGGAGCTGATTGAAGGAAAGGAACAAGAATTCCTCGGAAGTGATGGCTGGCTGGATCGGTTCGAGAAGCGGCATGCTATTCGTGAAATTGCCATCCGGGGATAAAGCAGCTATTGCTGATTTTAAGAAGAAATTGCACACAATCATCGACAAAGGAGGTTATAGTAGCGATCAACTTTACAACTGTGATGAAACTCGCTTAATTACAAAATGCTGCCAACAAAAACCCTTGCCACTAAACATGGAAAAACGGAATCCTGATATAAAAAAGCAAAGAAAGAGTTACTGCCCTTGCCTGCAGTATTGCCACTGGCAACCATAAATTGAGTCTTATATTAATGGGCAAATCTAAAAAACCAAGAGCATTTAGACGGAAACCAGCTGATAAGCTTTAGCCGTTGTGGTACACGAACCAATCTAAGGCATGGATGAACGGTGCCACCTTCAAAGAGTGATTCCCAGCAGAGTTTGTTCGAGCTGAAGAAAAATACATGGAGGAAAATGGACTTCCTCGAAAAGCGCTACTTCTTGTGGACCACGCTCCTTCTCACCCTGATGATCTACCAGGTGGGGATATCAGAGTTGTGTTTCTCCCATCAAACGTCACGTCTCTATGTCAACCGATGGACCAAGGTGTTTATGAGGCGATGAAACAACATTACAGACGCAAGCTGCTGGAATACTTAATCGGTGTGATTGATGTTGAAGAATATTTTGTGCAAGCTCCAAGAAAAATCGATGTTTAATTCGTTGGATTGCTGAAGCTTGGATCTAATTCCTCCAATTTCTCTCGTTAGGTTTTGGAAAACACTCTTAGATTATAAGGCAACTCATCAGTGGTGGGAAGGAGGAGGCAACATCAAAACACAAGCTGACGTGCCAGAAACAGATGAAAATGACGTAATTTTTGTGAATTTACTGGAGAAGCTACAGGGTTGTGAAGATGCGAACTTCCAACGCGTTGAAGAGTGGATGGAAAACGACTTTTTTAATTTGACTGAGGAAGAAATCGCCCAATCCGAAAGCGTCAGAAGAATATGGTTCAAATGGTTCTGAGCACTATGGGACTCAACTGCTGAGGTCATAAGTCCCCTAGAACTTAGAACTACTTAAACCCAACTAACCTAAGGACAACACACACATCCATGCCCGAGGCAGGATTCGAACCTGCGGCCGTAGCGGTGGCGCGGTTCCAGACTGTAGCGCCAGAACCGCTCGGCCACCAGCGGCCGGCAGAAGAATATGTATCTGATGACTAAGCAGAGATAAAGATTCCTCACACAGTCGCTTTCGAAGTGATCCAAACCGCCCTGGAGTACGTCAGCCAACAACAGGAGGCGACTTATCCCGAAATCGTCTGTTTCCAACGTTGGAGATATATTCCTGCAACAAAAGTTTCTCAAAGCAAAAAACAAAAAACCATTAGACTTTTTACCAAAAAAATAAATTATAATTGAGCATCGTAGAGCTTTGAAACGTCCCCTTAGAAAAATTATAAATCACTGTGCTTAAACTGACACACAATATTTTTAGTGCAACGCAATCTGACATTCAAAAATCCCTACAAAAGAATGGCCCTGACTAACAATAACCTATACCTTTCATGAATCATTTACCTCACAAAAATCTTCGTTCCTCGAACTACTGCAATACAGCGAACGCCAATACTGCCAGCTAAATAAAAGATTCTAACTACTGAAGGCACTAACTACTGATAGGCATAGTTAGCAAATAAAAGATTTTGATAGAGAACGAACAATGTATTTACATTAATAGTGTTCAGAAGTCATCCGTTCATGACATCCAGTCTTACAAATTTACTCTCTCTCTAATGGACACACGTCCAGATAATCCGCTCTCAAAACTCCATCTCACTCCCCATATCCACCACTGCTGGCGGCACACCTCCAATTGCTCAAGGCTACGCGCTGTTCACATACAACTGCCCAACACTACAATAGCGAATATTACAACAATGCCAACCAGCCACAGACTGCACACAGCACAGCCAGTGATTTTCATACAGAGCGCTACGTGGCGTTACCGACATAAAAACCCCAACAGCCTACTTACAACTTCAACGTCCATAAGATCCTCTAGACTCATTTTTCGTTTCTCTGAGTAATCTCTAGACTTGTTTCATAATTTTGTAAGGTAGATTATTTTTTATTCAAAACAGTAGGTAATAAAATTAAAACTCCTGTTTTTTCCTGCTGCCAAACAAGGCGGGTTTTTCCTGTAAGAACGCAAAATAAATGAGCTTCGTTATTGAGCATTAAAAAACTGAGTTTTTAATCATACTTTGCCGGCTTTTTACTACGCCAACACAATTTCTTCAGTCACAAATGCAGGCTTATTCACAAACGTGTCAATAACATTCTACATATCCTACATAGTTTTAGGGTCATATTTCTCGGTACTGACGCAGTTCGGGGTGTTTCACGCGTGAAAACAGCGGAACTTCGGTTTTTCTGAAATTTTCGTTATCCGAACAGGTCGCCGTCCGGATCATTTGGGATAAACGAGAGTTTACTGTATTACATCGGTTGCATTCCAGGACACGGATGCACCAGAAATACGAGGGAATTTTATTCAGCCAAGACGTATTTCGAGGTATACTACCTAATTCTTTGGGAACACTTTCTGTCATAGTTTCACTTCTTACCATAAAACAACATCTGCTTCGTAAGAAAGCATTTCTGAGGGAACCCGTAATTTCCATTCATATATTCTGCTACTTAATAGCAATCTGAATCAATTCTACCTACACGACCTGAAGAAAAGCGTAAGATGCATGTTGCTGCCTTTTGAGATCACTAGAACAATGAGAAAAGTCGTTTGTTTCGAGATTAAACTGAGCACATACTAACAGTTGAGTAGTCGCCCAGAACAAGCTTGTAACGCTCATTTTTAGAAAAGCTGGCTTTTACACAGAGAAATGCTAGCAGTACTTGGCACAAGGTAGCGATGCTGGAACTGCTGTACACAATCTGTTGTAGGCGACAGACTGACAGGTTTGCGTTGCGCAGAGCAAGGTTGTATCTGTAAGAAAGATGGCGGTCACATCAAGTATACCTCTTACAGTCAGTGCTCAAAAACCAGAGATCACTGTGAGAAACACACGAGCAGGGCCGAAAAGCGTAAACAACCTGTGAGTGACCGGCGTGATGTGAAACGTAAGGGACTCAGGGATGCTGGGAAACTATACATATCAAAGAGGGGGAAGGTAATAGTGGCAAAATCTCCACCAGATGAGGTACATAGTACAAGGTTGCAACTCATTTTTTCATTGTAATATTATGATACCATAACCTAAAATAACTAGCCTAGTTTGTGACTAGCGAAGCTAATTTTTCTCTAGCCTTTATTGTGAATTATGACCAAGTAGTGCAAACCATATTGCAATGAAAAAGTTATGTAACAATGCGTAATACAGTAACATAACAGAGCACGTGACTTACACCTTTAGGCATTATTCTTTAATCGTTGTCTTCGACTGGATAAATGAGGTGTTAGCCTTAGTTTGTATAAGTACAGTATATACAGGGTTATTACAAATGATTGAAGCTGTTTCACAGCTCTACAATAACTTTATTATTTGAGATATTTTAACAATGCTTTGCACACACATACAAAAACTCAAAAAGTTTTTTTAGGCATTCACAAATGTTCGATATGTGCCCCTTTAGTGATTCGGCAGACATCAAGCTGATAATCAACTTCCTCCCACACTCGGCGCAGCATGTCCCCATCAATGAGTTCGAAAGCATCGTTGATGCGAGTTCGCAGTTCTGGCACATTGTGTCTGTTCACTTCACCATTAAGAAAAAATGTTGCTTCATCACTGAAAACAAGTTTCGCACTGAACGCATCCTCTTCCATGAGCTGTTGCAACCGCGCCAAAAATTCAAAGCGTTTGACTTTGTCATCGGGTGTCAGGGCTTGTAGCAATTGAAAACGGTAAGGCTTCTGCTTTAGCCTTTTCCGTAAGATTTTCCAAACTGTCGGCTGTGGTACGTTTAGCTCCCTGCTTGCTTCATTCGTCGACTTCCGCGGGCTACGCGTGAAACTTGCCCGCACGCGTTCAACCGTTTCTTCGCTCACTGCAGGCCGACCCGTTGATTTCCCCTTACAGAGGCATCCAGAAGCTTTAAACTGCGCATACCATCGCCAAGTGGAGTTAGCAGTTGGTGGATCTTTGTTGAACTTCGTCCTGAAGTGTCGTTGCACTGTTATGACTGACTGATGTGAGTGCATTTCAAGCACGACATACGCTTTCTCGGCTCCTGTCGCCATTTTGTCTCACTGCGCTCTCGAGCGCTCTGGCGGCAGAAGCCTGAAGTGCGGCTTCAGCCGAACAAAACTTTATGAGTTTTTCTACGTATCTGTAGTGTGTCGTGACGATATGTCAATGAATGGAGGTACAGTGAATTTATGAAATCGCTTCAATCATTTGTAATAGCCCTGTATTTATTCAAACACTGTTTCAAAACGTGATTATCGTTTTTTTGCGCACCTAGCAATGTAAACATATTACATTGGATACAAAACACACGCTGGTTTAAGACTTCTGTACTTCGAATTACAATCAACAGTCGCTATTGTTAGGACTAAACTGTGTTAAACTTGAGCACATTAAAAGAAGAGAGGTTGGATATCTTTGTCGTAGATCCTGCAGTTTTCTTTATTTGTTAACAGTACCGTCAGGTGAAACAGGGTTTGTCAAAAGACGCTGTCTCATGTTTATAACACAACAACTCGTAGAATACAGAAATGGCAAGAGAAAATAAAAACTTGGGAGTCGTTCTGTGTCAAGAGGGGCAAACATAAAAATCGACATTACACTATACCTGATCATGGGAAGATATGCAAAATCATATACGATCAGTCAAAACAGGAAAGTCATAGTCGCCACAAATCCGGAAAGCGTTGCTTGTCCGCTGGTGTAAATTTAAAAAAGACATTGATATGTTTAGAAAACAACATCCTGAATATAAGTGCAATGAATGCACAAATAGAGCGATTTTGCACTTGTGTTGCAATCTGCGATTTCGTCTGCGTAGAGCAGATTCTTGCTAACACTGTGACAGGTTTTATTTGGGTATTATGTCAGCAGAGACAGATGAAAGACAAGCTTTTGAAATTCAAGGAAGATTACATCATTCCAACGATGAAGGGTCTTATAAAGCAATGAAGGAAGACGGCCGGCCGCGGTGGTCTCGCGGTTCTAGGCGCGCAGTCAGGAACCGTGCGACTGCTACAGTCGCAGGTTCGAATCCTGCCTCGGGCATGGATGTGTGTGATGTCCTTAGGTTAGTTAGGTTTAAGTAGTTCTAAGTTCTAGGGGACTGATGACCACAGCAGTTGAGTCCCATAGTGCTCAGAGCCATTTGAACCATTTGAAGGAAGACGAAAACAATCCTATCTAGATTGTACTTTCCGTTGATGTACAGAAAGTATTTTTCTGTCCTGTATTCTATCAACGGCAATATTCCTGTTGCAATGAAGCCACACACAATGCTGGAACAAGTGACGGAACAAAGTGCTTTTGGCGTGGAAGTGTGGCCAGGCGCGGATCAGCCGAAATTTCTTCGTGAATATTGAAGAACATCGCCTCAAACTATCAACCCCTTGCCCGGGTTGCGAAACAGTAATTGGCATATGTTGTCACTTTGGTAATACGTAATAGCTCTGGGATATTTTACGACAGTCAATCAAAAGTTCGTGGTATCAGTTCAGAGTTTTCTACAGTGTGACCGAGACTTTGCCCTGATAGAGCGTCAAAAGAAACATACTGTGCATGTTCCTGAACACTGGGTAGAGGTTATCACTTCAGCAAGGCGATGAAACCTTTCCTCGTATGTGATATGCAGCCTGAGGGCTTTTAAGATTTGAGTGACCTGGAACATAAGCCGAGAAGGTACTCAAAATAACTTCATCACATTATATGCTGATATTTGCAGATGATCCAGGAAGAGTTCGCATGAGAATCAGCCACAATGTATTACAACCGTTGCATGCATATTCCACCTTAAATAAATCAAGAATACATACTGTGTAAGCCCTATAGTGTGCCACTAACTGAAATTCCTTTTCTCTAGTCTCAGCGGTTGCCAATATAAGCAGGAAAGTTGAATGACGTAATGGATATGTATAACTATATTCCAGTGGAAATGAAACAATTTTACGAAGAAGTGAAGGTTGAGTAACATTTTAGTGTACAGATTTCTTTGTTAATGAACTACGGATTATGCATACTAGAAGAAATAACGTCCATGACAATTTGCTCTGCGCTGCACATAAAATATTGGTAGATCTATAGTAATTCAGTATTCACAATATTTCATATGAAGATTTTGTTGAATACTGTGGTTAAATACAATCCTTTATATATTGTTGTTGTTTACAACCTTGTCCTTATGCGTAAGGTTAAAAACTTGTTCTTTGTGAAGATGTTATTTTTTCCGTTATTTCTTTTTTAATTTATATGTGGCCTTAACAAGTGCTTGTCAGCCAAATGACGAAGTCAGTACAACTGTTTCATTACAATTTTGGCTTTAGAAATATAAACATTTATGCAATATAAAGTTTTCCTTTTCCTTGGAAAAAAATTACTTTTGTCTGTTACAACCTTGTTTTGGGAGGCTATTCAGTTACAATAGCAATCTGTATTCTGCCGCTCTTTATACTGAATTCAAGATAGTACTACCGGCCATAGTTGCAACATTTTCTTGTATGCAAAGGTTCCACACTTGAGAGAGCAGGACGTGATACGTGTCATACACGTAAGTAAGTACGTCACTGGATGTGCGATGTTCCGTGTCTGCAGCCACGAGCGCGTTCAGACGAGACTGGAAGTACAACACGACGCTGTCTTCAGCTTTAGAAAGGATTTAGACAGGTCAGCCACACATTACGCAGCATTTTACGGCCTCGGGTCGCAAACCAGACAATGTCTACATTCTTCGACCGAAATGCTACGAATTAGATCGCATGTATTACGTAAATTCCAAGCATAACAACTAAGAAAACTAAGTGGAAGACGACTGTCACTGTCAAATAGCAAAGCGGGGCTGTGACACTGCTTAACATTTTTTATCACTTAAGAGATTGTGCCTCTGCGCACACACACACACACACACACACACACACACACACGCGCGCTCCCTGCTGCAGAAAAGCAACTGAGCGCCGCTTCACGAGCGACTGTTCCAGGAGTGGCGGGGCAGCGGCTCTGACCTCACGTGATCCCTGATGCCCACCTCCCCCCCCTCCCCCTCTCCCAGCCACCAGCAACAACGCTGCAAGCCGTGACCTTCGCGCTTCGACCGGCTTTCTCTCTCTCTCTCTCTCTCTCTCTCTCTCTCTCTCTCTCTCTCTCCCAAGAAGCGAGCACACTATAGTCTGTCGGTAAACTGAAGAGCGAGCGAGTCAGTCCCCACTCTGCCTATCCAGCTACGTCACAAGGCTCTATTACGGGCTGTTTCACAACGTCGTACCGGTCCTGCCGCGGCGCGCTCTTTAAATCTGTGGCAACGCCGTGTACAGATACGTTCCGGCTGCGTTCGTTTAGACAAATGTGTTAAGACTATAAGAAATACAAAAGACGATAGCTTCTTCCGAAATGCAACATTATAGTGTAAATAATATTAACATAATGTAAGTCAGAATTCTACTACAAACATAGAACCGAATGCCTGTTCATGTCATTGTATGTTCCTCTAATGCTATTCGTATAACGAATCCCATATAGTGCAGTCAATCTGTAGAATTTAAGGTTTGTTCCTACTTTGTGTTTCTAGTAAAAGTTATAAGTTTCCGTAGAAGGGCTGCGTTGAAACTTAATTCTTCGCGTTCCTTCCTTATGTATCCTATTATGGCAAGGCTGACGTTTCCATAAATTGCAGCCCTTTGATTGCGACTGGTAAAGTTAGCAAACAGTTCTTTTTGTGTCGCCTCCTTACACACGCTGTTATAGCGTTAGAGACGACTGAACGCTCGTTACTCCGCAGATACCTCCTCTTCGTTTTCTGCACATTTTCTTGCAATGCACGGCGATTATCCATCACTTCCGGACACCTAAGTGTATCAGTGAGTATACAGAGTTAACTGACTGACACTGGAAACTACGATCCCCGAACAGAAACAACGTATATCACTGCACGCCGATCTACACCGCTGAACAGGTAACGGGTAACTGATTTTGGGTGCCCCTGTAGGCCAGTGACAGCGTTCATACGGGAAGGGCCACTTCCCCCACCAAAAGCGCTGCTCGATCTTCGGTTTACAGACCGACTAGCACAGTCAACGCCTCCTGTGACATCCCGAATAAGCCGTTCCGTTCTCTACTTGCCTCTATCTAGTAAGTCCGCTCAGTCTCTTTCACCAGCGACAGGGAAGACCCTAGTCCAACGTTTTGACACGAATCCCTGCTTTGCAGTGCAACGCTAACGATGCTTGGCACAATAGACATCCACTTTTGACGAATACGGAAATTACCTACACTATGCCGTATGTGCAAATCGGATACGATCGTCCAGTCTCAAGTATTGTCCCGTTTTTTGAGGCTCAAAAATTTGTCCCGACTTTTTTTTTTAAACAAGCAATTTGTCCCGATTTTCAAGGATTATTTTCAGACATTTACAAAGTGGTTAAAATATTTTCTGAGTGTCGATTTAATAAACTATCTATTGAAACTGACATTCCGTACGTTGGTACCCCCTGATAATGTACAGCTTAAGCACTATAGTTGTTGCGTACTCTTGTTTTCTTTGCTTTTACTTGCCACTGTTGTCAGCACTCAGTATCAGTTTCGTGAAGTGCTAGCACGTCGTGGCGATGCAGAAGCGAAAATCAAAGTTTTCGGAAGAGCTTCAGAGGAAATTTCCTTGCTTCACTGCTACAGACAATGACTGTTCATCAAAATGTAATGTATGTAACTGTGCTGTTATCCGTGTCTCATGGTGGTGCTGCAGATCTCAAGCGTCATATGGAATCAGAGAAAGACAGGAAGAATCTTCGGCCTGCCGGAGTCGCCGAGTGGTTCTAGGCGCTACAGTCTGGAACCGCGCGACCGCTGCGGTCGCAGGTTCGAATCCTGCCTCGGGCATGGATGTGTGTGAAGTCATTAGGTTAGTTAGGCTTAAGTAGTTCTAAGTTCTAGGGAACTGATGACCTCAGAAGTTAAGTCCCACAGTGCTCAGAGCCCTTTGAACCATTTTTGAAGAATCTTCGATCGGCAGGTTCCTCGCAAAAAATGACGAGATATTTTGTAACTTCAAATACACGGGAACAGAAAAACGTAGCTGTAGCAGAAGGAACCCTGTCATTCCATGTTGTTAAACACCACCAAAGCTATCGTTCTAATGACTGCAGTGTTCAACTAAACAAGAAAAATTTTCCTGATTCTAAGATTGCAGAAAATGTTTCGTGTGGAAGAACAAAGTGTGAGGCAATTATCAACAATGTTATAGCTCCGCATTCCCAGAAACAGGTAATAGCTGCTGTAAACAGTGCAAAATATTTTTCAATATCTACTGAATCTAGCAACCAGGGGCATCCGAAAATTTTTCCTGTGATAGTTCAGTATTTTTCTGTAAGTGAGGGTTGACTGCAGACGAAATTGCTTGATCTTGAAGTGCAGAACGAAAAGTCCGAAACAATTTCCAATTATCTTTCTCATGTTATACAGTCATTCAGTATCATCTCAAAGTGTTTGCATTTGGTGCAGACAATACTAACTGTAATTTTGGGGGGTTAATGAAGAAAGAGGGTAATAATGTTTTCACACATCTCAAAGAAAAATTAAAAACTAACATTGTTGGCATAGGTTGTCCAGCACATGTTGTTCATAACACAGTTCAAAGTGCTTGTGATGTTTTACCTGTTGACATTGACTGCATTGTCATGACGTTGTACAACTATTTTCATATTTTTTCTATTCATGTTGCAGAACTCACTGATTCTGTGAGTTTGTTGGTGTCACTTGCAAAAATTTACTTTCCTTTTCCAAAACAAGGTGGCTTTCATTGTTGCCAGCCATAGAAAGGATCTTGAAAATGTATGAACCTTTGAAATCTTACTTTTTGTCACAGTCTAACTCAAAGTACCCTATAAATCCTATAAATGAATTATTTACTTTTTGTACATTCACAAATGAGTGTTTTCCAACAATCCATTCTGAGCATTGAGAAACAGAATAATTCCATATGCGAAGTATTAGCAGTCTTAAATAAAGCTTTGACAAGTCTAAATTCAAGGAAACATGAACATTTTGTACCACTAAGTGTAAAAAAACTGCTGAATGATTGTGATGACCAGTCTGTTAAGAAATTTGACATAGCAGTATCAACGTTTTATGATGCTTCAGTAGACTATTTATCCTCATGGTTACAGGGAATAGTATTCTCATGGATGATACTCACAGAACCACCAGAATGATCAGTAGTTGAAAATACTTTAATGTGGCTAAACGAAAAGGGCATTCTAGTAAATGACAGCCTCTTATTTGATGAAGTAGTTCATATACGGTCATTTGTAAAACAACAATTGGAAACAGACAGTGAACAATGGAATCAGTTGATGTCACATGAAAAATGGTGTACGTTTTTCAGATCTTGCCAGTGTAATGAACAGTTCAGAGAATCGCTTAATATAGCGCAGTACTTCTTTTCACTCCCTGCCCACAATGCAAATGTTGGAAGAGTTTTCAGCTTACTATCATCACAGTGGACAGATCAGAGGAATAGATTTACGGTGAGGAGCGTTAAGTGTATTTTACTGACCTGTTTAAACTTCAGTAAATACGGTTGCACTGACTTCTATGCGTACCTATTAGGCAAACCTGAGTTGCTGAATGAAATTTCATCTTCGAAGAAATATGATTGCAGTGTGGAATCCACGAAACCATAAATTCCTTGTGTTCACTAAGAACATTTTGTAGTGATTGTTACTGTATGTCTTTCTACACTCTGTGTTATAAATGTTACATTTCTTAGTAAGTAAATTTCTGAAAACTACACACACACACACACACACACACACACACACACACACACACACACACACACACACAATATCAGTAAAGGCTATATTTGCAGAGGAAGAAGAAATGGTAGCATTAAAAGTGATATTTAACGAGAAATAAAAATTGTCCCACTTTTTAGCCAATAAAATGTATGAAAGTCCCACTGTTGCCCGAAGAAAATACGGTCACCCTAGTCTCAAGCAAATCTTACGTTCAGAACGTATCCCTAACGACTATTTTCGCTTATAGTATCTTTAACTCGAAATGGTCGCCGCTTGAAGTTTCGATAGTTTTATTTTGATTTCAGTACTACAGAGAAGCTGATAGGTTGTAAGTATACAACATAATTAATTCGTATCAGCTGGCCATTCAGAACATTTTACCGATTCAGTTTCTGTTGGCTGAATTGTACCCATCCAGGAACTTACATTTTACCGTCTATTCCCTTGTGTTGCGCCGAGTACGACGGCCGGAATTGTTATTTTGTGGCAGCAGTTATCTGCAGTAAACGTCGTTTCTGCGCCAGTCATTTTTAACAGTTCCTAGTAAGCGGCTGTTATCTGTGCTGTGATCCGTTGACGCAGAAGAAGCTGACCAGTCCCCGTATTCAGTTTTATACTACCGGAGCGCTGGTGCCACATTTAGTGGCTTTGTACTGAACATAAGTGCAAGGGAAAAAAAATCCCTGGAAAACTCTTAGTTATAGGTACGAAATCTTACAATATAACAGCGCAAAATATCGCTATATGACAACGCCATGCCCGCAAACTGCACTTACTTTAAGGTCAAATACTTAGTTTAATTTCTGCTGCTTCAAATCAACTACAGTAAGAAGCCAACTGAGCTACAGTAAGAAGCCAACCGAACTACAGTAAGAAGCCAACCGAACTACAGTAAGAAGCCGATCGAACTACAGTAAAAAACTAACTACAGTAAGAAACTAACTACAGTAAGAAACTAACTACAGTAAGAAACTAACTACAGTAAGAAACTAACTACAGCAAGGTCAGCACTGTGGATCACCACACAAAACTGTCAAGAGTTGACGCCCTAGTAGTTTTCTTCAGTCCTGTCGAAAATATTTCGTTCGAGGAAAGCCACGTTAATCAAATTTTGCATGAAGTTATAAAAACTGCGCCATTCCTCATGTGAAGACTGGCTATTACATTTCGTACTGTGAGAATGGATACTGCTACACCTGTTATTACACTTTTTTCAAGACCTCCTAGGTGGTGCCTGCAGATGTTGGGACAGTATTTGACCGCCGTGTCGGCTCCTCTATCCTGACTGTCCTGGACCGACGTAAGGGGTCGTGGGTTCTCTCCCAGCAGTTCCTCTCCTGTTCAGAAATCCGCGCCTCGCCGCGGTGTGTGAGAATGTGGAGAGGTATCTGTCAGGCCACGGCCACACAGGACGCGCCTGGATTTCTCTTCGCGTTTTTAATTATTATTCACTATCATTGTTTTAGCTTTGCCGCCACTCGTTCACAGCAGACGATAAACTGCTGAAAAGATAATAAACACAAAGACCTCATCAAAAAAAAGACGAAAATCGGCTCCCTCATTATCGTTTCAAATAAGAATTTCTCCTAATTAATTTTGGGTCTCAAAGAAAAATATTTCGAAAGATCCGTACACGAAAGAAATTACAAAGATTAAAGTAATTCTCTTGCAGCAGCATTAAAGAGTAACCGACCGCAGATACAATTTGCATGTTTTACGTCTATCTACGTGCTAATGATCATCTGCAGATTTTTTTATGTGAACAAGTAAAAACAGGAAATAATTTGTACAGGCGATAGGTATAAAGAAATATTCAATACTAATTTACATACTAGGAAAAGATACAGAAATAGCTGTTTGAAACTGATAAATTAGGAGACTAAAAGTATAACTCTGACTTGGTAGTTAACTTTAATGCTAGGAGTTGGAAAAATTTACTCGACTAAAGAAAATGGTTGAAATGGCTATAAGCACTATGGGGCTTAACATTTGAGGCCATGAGTCCCCTAGACTTTAGAGCTACCTAAATCTTACTAACCTAGGGACATCACACACGTCCTTGCCCGAGGCAGCCGCGTGGTTCCCAACTGAAGCGCTTAGAACCGCTCGGCCACAGCGGCTGAGGGCGTGAAGGTCGAGGGCGTATTCTGATTAAAGTGTAAGTAGTGCAGTATTTGCTATCACTAGATTTGCCTAAGTATTCAGCTTGCCGATTTTATGTAAGGCCAAAAGTTTTCTTAATTATCAGTCAGACAGGTTGACAGTGCTGTATTTACAAATTCTTCAAATAATATAGATAATATCTACGCACACGACATGCCTCCAAGGATACTCCTGACAATGTTAACAATCAAAGTACTCCTGTGCTTCTCCAGTTAATCACTGGAGCGCTTAATATTTCACTCACGGAATGTACTACTGTAATAACTGATCATACAGTGCCAAAACTATGTAGTGACTTCAAGGCTAGTATCTACATTGCCTACATTGCCATCTGCAATCTTGCTGTAAGCAATCAACGATTATGTACGTAAATGGTGAGTATACGCCTGCTTGTATCGGACCTATGTTACTCCTTTCCAGTACACTATTCATTAAGTACGTACATGCAACCCAACGCAATTCCGCCCTTGTCTGACGTTCTCAACGTCAAAGACCCACATATCGTTAACAGGTAGCGTGTGTTCGAATTCTACAATTAAATCTAGAACTTCATTCTATGCAGAATCAAATACGAAAAAAAAAATACACCAATGGCTTTATTCTTCCTGCAAAATAATGCTCAGTAGTTTATATATCATAGTGCTTTCTAACACGTATGGCGTTGCTATTGATTAACTTGCTCTTAGTGTTGCTATTCACTAACTTGCAATTCACGTCTTACGGACAATTTACTTATAGTGTCCCTTATCTGAAATTCCGATTACAACATACGAAGTGCCACAGTAACTGATATACAGTTGTTTAAATGGCAAATAGACCTCGACCATATCGCTGACTTGTACACATAATGTACATAATTTTCGTTACCGCTCACGAATGATTCTTCTTTTCGTTTATTTAATTTCCAATTGAAGGCTTACTGAATCTCTAGTCGAGTTCACTGTTGCCTTCCATCTAGGAGTGTGGTGTCCGAACACAAAGCGCCGATGTAGTAATTTGCATGGGAAAATTTACTCGCCAACTTCACATCTCCAGAGAAAAACCGATCGTGAAGATTTGATATATTGTACAGACAGGAATATTCTTTTAAATGGCGGTTCACGCAAGTACTGATGAGCTTTTGAAAGGCATCTGACAACGGATTTTTGAAAATCGGAAACCGGTAATGGTTTTGTGTAAATAAACTTTGCATATCATACTAGTGAGGCAACGGCCTTGCCGCCGTGGATACACCGGTTCCCGTGGGATCACCGAAGTTAAGCGCTGTCGGGCGTGGTCGGCGCTTGGGTGGGTGACCATCCAGACCGCCATGCGCTGTTGCCATTTTTTGGGGTCCACTCAACCCCGTGATGACAATTGAGGAGCTACTCGACCGAATAGCAGCGGCTTCGGTCAAGAATACCATCATAACGACCGGGAGTGCAGTGTGCTGACCCCACGCCCCTCCTATCCGCATCTTCCATCGAGGATGACACGGCGGTCGGATGGTCCCGGTGGGCCACTCGTGGTCTGAAGACGGAGTGCTAAATATCATACTCGTAGATGACTCGTGTACTTAAGTTATAATGTTTATACTTCTACTACAGCCTAGTTTCTGATGTTTGTTTCCGAGAATTTAGCGAGAGCTTCAGTGCACTATTATTTCCACTATAGTGTGTGTCGAATCAACGTGAATATTATTCAGAAGGCCATTAGTAATCGATGTGCGTTTCCACTGCATTGGAAAACACGGTTAGTTGTAACATTAGCAGTAAAAAGTTCAACTGGGTTATTCATGATATTCAGAACCCGTACTGGATGTTACCAATAGCTACTAGCGTCGTAAGTATGCACGACAATATTTTCTTCACATCCATTTGTCACTTTTTAGGCCACTCGGGCAATGGGTTAAGGAAAATCTGAAAGCACACGCAAAACGGGAACTTAGAAGTAAGACGCAGTAAAACAGCAAACGAAACACAACCGTGGACGGAGCAGCCCGGTCTGTATTCGTGTGGGACGTGTGGAGACTCCCGCGGTGGCCCGTGCTCACGTGTCAGAGGCGTGAGAGGCTGGCTGCACCGATGCCTCTCCGTGCAAAGGCTGCGTGCGTCTCGCGCACGCGGGAAGTTACACAGGTGTAAACGTACCTCTGCACTAGGGACGAACGGTGCCCAATACTGAACATGCCGATTGCTACTATATTTCAATCCATGACGACATCAAAACGGACATAAAACACTCTTCGAAATCTAACATGCGTAAAATATGTGCCAAAGCAGCGAAGACATGGCAGTACTGGGTGGTCGTAAGTAAAATGCAGCTACTCGCGGAGGTGCACTGGGGTCTGTAGTTATCGTATGGCAACGAAACTTGGCAGATATGCTAACGCGTTAATGCGAAACCCGTTTGCACCGAAATAAAATTAGTTCCAATTTTGGGTACCAGGTGCGAATCTGTCGCTGTGCAACATCTCGCCGAAGTCTCTGGTGCTCATTCTGAACAAATTGAGCAAGTGGCGGTTAATAACAAGTTCAACATTCTGCCTTTCTTACTTGTTTGACCCCTCCTGCCCACGTTCCGTTCCCAATCCATTACACATGGAAAAATTTCTATACGTCTTTCATTCATCCATAGCAGTACTTGGTCGCCAACATTGGAAACAATTTCTTTCCAGTGTAAATCTGTTCCGCATAGGCGCACTAGTACACCGTGTTTCGCTGCCATACATAAGGTGCAGTCCACACTGGACCTCTGCGAGTATCTGAACGTCACACTGTGATCACCCCGTGGTACAGTAGCGTTACTTCCCACGCGGGGTGCCGTCAGCAACGCGTCATGGCGATACCCCGCCACCGCCTCCACGTGAGTCACATTTACAGCCAGCCCAAGTGCCATGTGAGACACCACACTATGGAATATTTTGCTGATGGACAAAACACCGCAAGAATGAAAAGCACCCAGAAACAATGCACACATTCCTAAGCCACACTAGTGATCTTACTCCATTATTATGGGCAATCGTGGTGTGTCTCAAAGCGCGGATACCACACATTCGCGATTAAATATCTTTATGAAAGTTTTGGCTAGAGTTACTGTTCATCCGACAATTCTGCACAACTAATCTGGCTACACACGAGACGTTTTGGACAGGGCTTTAATACGGTACATCAATTGCATTGCATATGTCGCGACAGGCGAGTATGGATACTGAAACCACTGCACGCAGTTCATTGTCACAGAAGTGAAAAACATTTAGAGCACCGATTTCGGGTTGCTTATTATTAGCAAAATTCGTGCAACTTATCAAATCATCCTGTCCCTCACGTGTGAGGACAGTCAGTTTTCCGTGACATCGAGCGTCCTGTGTTGCGAGGGGACTGGATGAGGGGAGCGAAATGGGCAGTCGCTGTGTTGATCTACCCATCTGCGAAGTCGAAATTGAAAATTTTATATTTTTGAACTCAAATTTGCGTTTTATGACGATGTGCAGTGTAACTGATACACATTTTCAGTACCTTGTCATGCTAAAGTGTCGGTAAATCTGACGTCAGTGACTTACCATCAATTACGGATAAGGCTTCTGTAACAGTATGTGGCTAAAAGAAGTATTTACTATAGGTTTCAGTCTAATATAATTAGCAAATGCCTCCACAAATGTAATTTTAGCGTGATTCAGTCCTCTGTCGGAAACTAATAACATATCTACCTCGATTCTCCCAATTATTGCATTGGAAATGGCACAAATTGAATCTAAATTCTGCCGTCGTTATATACTGCACATAAAAATTTACGCTGCACTTTAATTGTGTCATTTGAACGTCAGATAAAGAAGTTGATAAATGACGGTGTTATAAACACTAGCGTGTGATCGCTTCCCTTTCATCGGCAAATCTCAAAACACGAGACGTGACGTCACAGAACATGAAATAAAACCTTTCGTATGCGCTTTATTATCGAACGACAATCATTTCAATAACTTCGAAAGAATTCGCCAACTACTAAGCAAATCTTCGCCTCAGTCTAACCAGGATATTGGGGAAAGCGCACGTGCATCACAACGGTAATTCCATAAAATTGTAAAATACTGAAATGAACGCGAGAGCTGCGTTTCATCGCCAGAAGCATGTCGGCATGGCGCCACGAGTTCTGATTCGCGAGTTGACTGTAGGTTTCGGAAAGCCCACGCACAAAACAGCTTCCGACGACCGGTTACTTCGTAGATGAGTTAACGTGTGTAGTATCCGACGTTGAGCATGTAAGCGAGAAGTTAAGGAACGGCTTGGAATTATTCTCAACGTGTGTTCTAAGTCGCCAAGTGCTCTCATTCTGAAACACAGGCTTCAATAGTCTGACCAGTTTGCACTCATTTTTAAACAAAAGCAAGTTTTTCTCGCGGCTAAATGTTTGAGACTTAATATCTCCTGGCGCGTGTGTGTCGTACGATCATATAATTTTGCAAATACTTTGTATGACGTGTGGGGATACCGTCTGCAAACTATGTTGCGAATACAGTTTGTACTAATACATTAAAACGTTATGTCTGATACCTAAGCTGACTGCATGAAAATGTGCTAGTTCACGTGTGTCTGTGTGTGTGTGTGTGTGTGTGTGTGTGTGTGTGTGTGTGTGTGTGGCGGGGGGAGATCAGCGAAAATTTTCTCAAGTATTTGAAATGTCGTCTGGAGTTTGTTGCGAGCCGCTGACTGCCCTTGTTCTGAAATACTGGCTGAATGACGTCAGCGTATTTCAGCGCAGTGCGTTACGTTATCTCGTGACAAGCCGAGTTTCCAACTGTGATACTTTTCTTACCGTGTGAAGCTCTTCGAGTCAGATTACACCTCTGAATGAGTACATTACGACAACATTTTAGAAGTTTAAAGTCGGCCAAAGTAGGCGAAATATTGAAAAGTAAATTTCTGTCAGCCATGCAAGCCGCTAGATGGGCAAACTGCAATCGCCCTCGGCTTGCGGGCTGGCGGTCCAGCATTACAGACAGCCACGGCTGCTGGAATCAGTGCTGGAAGACGCCGCGTCGCACTAAAACTCACTCTGTCCCAAGTGCTGACTTTGATGGTTTTCCCATACTTGCGTCATTTCGTTGCAGTGACGTAATTAGGAACGCGTGGCTTTCGGGTTACGAGAATTCTCTTGGAATCTACACTGGCACATCGAAACACTACCCGACTGAATGTGGCGCTATATTCCGTTCGTTCCACGTTAATCTCGCTCAAGTTATCAGTGGTTAAACGACTGTAACAAGGCGATAAATAATGATTAATAAATTATTAAAAACTCGACACGCTAGTTTATCACACTATTCGCCATCCCTTTGATCGTATCGATCCTAATTTTTTGAAGTAAGACAATGTATTAGACAAGAGTAGTTCGTTGGCGTTGCTCTGTCGCGAGTTACGCGGCAGACCACAGTAAAGCGTACAGAACAGGATCCGCAGCTTACAAGTAATCCAGCAGAGGCCAGCTGCCCGCCTTACCTCTCTCTGGTATCCTCGCCGAGGTGCGGGACTGCTTCGCACGCTCTCACCCGTCTGGCTGCTCCGTCAGAACTGCGCCGGTGCCCCGCTATCATACGGGGGAAGCAAATGAGCGCCGCCTAGCCAGCCACTGTGGTGGGGCAGCGGCTCTGACATCACGTGATCCCTCCCCTCCCCCCACCCCTACCGCACGCAACGAACGCTGCAAGCCCTGACCTCGCTTCGTGTAGTTATTTATTTTCCAAGAAGCAAACACACGCAACGCTTCCTGGGACAGAACGCTGAAATCCGAATACATAATTCCGTCCTCCGCTTGCCTCTACTTCCGCTCAGCATTCTTCAGTAACAACACGACGGATCGAAAGCACCTGAGGCCCTGCTTTGCACTTTAACGCAAACGATGTTTTGCACAGTCCATCTCTCTTTTTGGTCAATACAGAAATTATCTACACAGAGCCATGTGTGTAAACCGCATACGATCGCAAGCCTCCAACGAATCATAGGTTCAGAACGTATCCTTAAACACTTTAGCTGCACTTCCAGCATTACACGTCCTTTTAATTCGAAATGGTCGCCGCTTCTATTTTCCATAGTTGTCTTGATTTCAGTCTTACAGAGAATCTGATAGGTCACAAGTAAACACAGTAATTAATTAGTACAGGTTAAATTTTTCTGTCTGCTCCCTTGTGCTGTGACAACTAAAATGGCCGAAACGTTTATTTCGTGGCAGCAGTATCTGCAGTAAACGTAAGTTTGGCACTGGTTACTTATAAAACTTTGTAACAAGAGGGCGTTATCTGTGCTGTGATTGGATGAGGCAGAATACACTGAGCAGTCGCCGTATAGAAGGGACAACCGATACAGGTACTCAAGGTACCCTCCGCCACACATCGTCAGATGGCTTTCGGAGTATGGATGTAGATGTAGATTCGGTTTTATACTAGCGGTGATTTGGTGCCACATTTGCTGACTTTGTATTGAAACTTAGGTCCAAGGAAAAAAAATCCACCAAACATTCAAGTTACCTGCACGATTACTTACAACGCAACAATATCGGTATACCATAACGTAATCCCTGCAAGCTGCAGTTACCTTAGGGTCGAATATCAAGTTTAATCTCTGCCACTTCAAACTAACTACAGTAAGATTAACGCTGTTGATCACCACACGAAACTGTTGACGTCGAATCCTTTTGTTCAGTCCTGTCTGAAAAGTTTCGTTCGAGAAAAACTTTGTTGATAAAGTTTTGCAACAACTTATAAAAAAACTACGCCATTCGTCATGTAAAGACTGGCTATTTCATCTCGTACTGTGAGAACAGACACTGCCACACCTGTTTCAAGACCTCCTGGGTGGTGTCTGCACATGTTGAGGCAGTGTTTGACCGACGAGTCGGCTGCTGAGTCCTGACTACTGGACCCACGGAAGGGGTCATGCGTTCTCTCCCAGCAGTTCCTCTCGTACTCAGAAATCCGGGCCTCGCCGTGGTGTATGAGGATGTGGCGGTACCTGTTAGGCCGTGGGCAAACAGGACGCGCCTAGGATGTTTCTTTGCATTTTTCATTGTTATTCACTATCGTTGTTGGTTTCAGTAATTAGCTTTGTTGGTACTCAGCCTACGATAAACTGCTATAAAGATAATAAACCTCAAATGAAGATTTGATCAATAAAAAATTAAAAATCACCTCTCTCATTCTCATTTCAAGTAAACAGACTTTTCATAATTAATCTCGAGTCCCATAGAAAAAAAATTTAAAATTTGTTTAAAGACACCTACGAAAATAGAGGTTACAAAGATGATACTAATTCTCTTTTAGCCGCATTAGAGAGTAACTGTCCACGGATACAATTGGCATGTTTTACGTTTATCTAGTCGCTAATGATCATTTGCATATTTTAATGATGTAACAAAGTAGAAAGAGGTAATAATTAATTTGCGCAGGCGGAATGTGTAAAAATATTTAGTACTAATTTTCATAATAGGAAAATACAAAGAAAAATTGCCATTTGAAATTGATAAATAAGGAGACTAAAATTACGTCTGTGACTTGGCAGTTTACTTGTTTGTTTGGAGTTAGCAAAATTTACACGACAAAAGAAAGAAGGCATGAAGGTCGAGGGCATATTTTGATAAACTGTAAGTAGAACAGTACTTGCTGTAACTAGATTTGCCTACGTATTCAGCATTTTATTTAATAGTTACAGCTGCCGAAGTATGACACAGACTAATTTTTCGCTGGAGCTTCATAGCTTTCCTGTACCATTGCAAAGAGCTTTCCTCCAGAGGACTAACGACATACGGAGACTAAACAGTGACAGGGTAGCCGCGCCGCAGACCTCTTTCCCTCAGTCAGCAGAGCAACGCCCACACACGCCAGCCCTGCTGCACTCTGTGTGTCGGCAGACACGAGACGCGGGTGCGGCCCGTGTGTTTGCCGCTTCGGCTGTCACGTAGTGTTCAGAATGTCGACACGGAGCGCCGATAAAGGGCATAAAGCGGTTCCAGACAAACGCCAGTGAACGTCGAATTTCGTCACGTCGTCGGCGGCGTTTCCTCTCAGACTTGTCGTTTTAATTTGTCCCTTGACCTCTCTTGAAAACGCCAGTGATGAGAATTTTTCAGTCGCTTGGTACCACTCATTGCTCCAGCGGCCTGCGGTGAAATGCTGCTGGGACGGGAGCCAGTTCTCCCTCGCAGTCCCTGTAGAACATTGCAGGTACATCATCCGGTCCCGACTCCTTCTAACCGTTGTGGATTTTTAGATGAACCTATATTCCGCAACCACTTTACATCTACCATTTCGGCGTTAGTGCGAAGACTGAAACGAGGAACCGTATTATGAGGTTCCACTGTAAGATAACTTCTGAAAATACTGTAAAATATTAATTTGTTTTCAGATAGCCACATTTTGCGAAGTATCGCGTGTACAAATACGGTCGACGCGTGAACACAGTGGTGAACTAACCAAGATGGCACTTTTCACTCCACGAACGTTCAATGAGTGCCCCTGTGGTGACACGAAACACGCCCAAGCGGTGGTCAAGATCGTTCCGTAACTTATGCAGCGACATCCTCCCAGTGGTCAGCACAGGAACATTGACGGGTTCTCTCAGCTGTTCCAGTGTTCTTGGCAGTGGCGGTACGAAAACACAGTCCACTGATGAACCCCCTAAGGACAAAAGTCAGAAGGCGACCTGGAGGTCCAAAGGAACAGAGCGACGTCATCTTCCACCCCTACAGCCAATCCAGCGACGCAAAAGTTCGTCATTTGGGTAGCGACAGGCATCGATGAACCCATAAGGGAGGGGTGTCGTGTTGGGAGATGAAATTCCTGGAATCCGGAATCAGTTGCGCAAACAACCGCAACTGCTACATATCGAAGTGAGAGGTACCTGCCATACTTCCCTCACAGAATAAAAATGGCCCATTCAGCTTTGTCTGTGACACTGCACAGAAAACATTAACCCTCGGCGGATGTCTTTTATGAGGCCATTTCATGCGGATTTTCAGTACACCGCACTCTCACATTGCGGAGATAAACTTTTTCATATAAGTCTTAGTTGCTTCGTCGCTGAATATCAGCATGGAGGCGAAATGTCCATCCTCAACTAGTCCCTCCATTGGGGCGCGAATCTGCAGGCACCAGCTGTAACCTTCCGCTTTTAACTGTAACTGCCGACGCGTGGTCTTCCACACACTTTGCTGCCATGTTTACAGTTCGCGCCTTGCGGCAGCTATTGACTTCCTTGGACTCTCGCTCACCCCCCCTCCACGGTTGCAGCTACCACATTTGGTCAAATACCTCGCATGTTCCAACACACGAAAAGTCTTCCTTTGCCTTGTCGGCATTTTGCCAAGGCGCTAAATTCGCAATGCCATCCAATCATATTGGTACATGTAATATTTCCGAAAACTTAGAATTCTGGAAATGAATGATTCATTTATGGTTGCCCTACATTTCGCCTTCTGTCTGTCGTCTTCCGTTTCTGTGGCAGTGACCCGGTCTGTCATCTTCTGTTTCTGTGGCAGTATGGTCACTGAGCGACTCTACTCGTCATTGCTGGTTTTATGTAAGGCAAAAAATTATTTTAATTTTTACTCAAGTTGGTTGACAAAATAGTATTTTCGAATTCTATGAATAATGTAGATAACATCAGAACACACAATATGCCTTGACAATGCCTGACAATGTTTACACTCAAGGTACTTCTGCGCCTCTATAATTAATGACAACAACGCCTGATGTTTCATTCACAGAATGTACTAGCCCTTTGGTACTTCCTGACCAGACAGTGCCGCAACTCAATGTACTAAATTTAATGGCAGTACATATACTGTGTACGTTCTGTACAATGCGATTCAGTTCTCAAAAACAACAAATTTTGTCAAGTTGCTACAGCTAAAGGAAAAACACCATTTATTATAAACAGTATGTTGATAAGATTTCACTACTAATAGAGGGTGGCACTCATGAGATTCACGCATTTTTCCAAGTAATAGGAAACATGCACCAAAAAAGGAAACTTCGTTGACTTCCTGATAAGAAAGTGGACAACAAACACAAATTTTTGAGTTTCAGGAAACCTACATAACAGCTAGTATCATTAACACCAGTTTACGCCATCCTTCACGATATAAAAATGCCTTCTTTACATGAGTGATTCACTGGCTCTATCACCAACCTTTACCAAGAGTGAAATACGTAAAGAACTAAGAATTTTAACCGAAATTCCAATAGCTAATGGCTTTTCTGTAAATAATGTCATATGCTCTTACAATGGGCTGAAAAAACAAAAAAATAAACATCAGGCAAACGCTTACTCACTCAGAAAATAGAGCTAATAAAGAAATAATGAATCCCATTCCAGTGAAAATATGTCCCAGCAAATGGAGAAACGTTTGGAAATCTAATGCTGGATGTGGCTTTCAAATTAGCAACATACCAAAAACTTAAAGTGAAACATAAACCGATAAGTGTGTATGAGAAATTTGATGACTCTGAAGAAGGCAGGACTGATTGTAGTAACTGTGATTTCTATATATATATATATATATATATATATATATATATATATATATATATATATATATATATATAACACATCGTGTGTCGTGGGGCGATTACTCTGTTTTTAAAATAATTGAAAAGCCACGATCGATTGAATCGTTTATTAGATGACCGACCGGTTTCAGCACTCTGAAGGTGCCATCATTGTCAAACAAAGCAAAGTAGGCATTGGATACAAAATCACTGTGCCCATTGAGTACCATTGCTGGCTCTCGTTTTCTCGCTTCATAAATTTCAAGTTCGTCTATCAAGTCTCAATAGTCCCTACTGTATGATCAGTTTCTGGTCAGTTCAATTCCAAAGCCGTTTTGTTACATGACTGTGAATGCTCCTTAAACCTCAAATTAAAAGTGGGTCCGGTTTCGCCGACATAATATTTATCGTAATTGAAAAGCCACGATCGCTTCAATCGTTTATTAGATGATACTCTGAAGGTGCCATCATCAGATCTGTGAAGGTATAACAACACGTTTGAGGGAGGGCTTACATGGGTTAACTATATACATTAAAATTATTACAGAACCACATACCTGAAACGTGGATTAACATTTATAAAACCATATGGACATCATGGCATACGAGGCAGACCATCTGATAAAATAATTGTCACAACCAATAAAAAATAATAAAAAACTGCTCTCATGGTCGTTCTTTTGCATAAAATATGGCACCTTCAGAGTGCTGGAACCGGTCATCTAATAAACGATTGAAGCGATCGTGGCTTTTCAATTACGATAAATATTATGTCGGCGAAACCGGACACACTTTTAATTTGAAGTTTAAGGAGCATTCACAGTCATGTAACAAAACGACTTTGGAATTGAACTGACCAGAAACTGATCATACAGTAGGGACTATTGAGACTTGATAGAAGAACTTAAAATTTATGAAGCGAGAAAACGAGAGCCAGCAATGGTACTCAATGGGCACAGTGATTTTGTACCCAATGCCTACTTTGCTTTGTTTGACAATGTCCTACTTTAGTCGTTGTACTTCTCTTATATACATCCTGCCTTTACGTTTACCTAGTATGCAGTGCATTACATATTTATTTCATTTTTTACGTTAAGCGTATCACCCTCATGTTTAAATATACCTTTTCTGTTCATATATTTTGTGGTATCGATAGCTAGGATGCCACGGCGTAGCTTCCAGTTAAATTGGCACTACGACAGACAACGATGACAGCGCTCTCTAGCAGGCTCACTTCAGCTCTACGAGCACCACTGTAGACTCAGCCCATTTGATGAAGAGCAGACGGCCGGGACACTTCACTTCAGCTTCGCACCTCAGGGCAAAGTTATGTATTACTCTTGTTGCTAAAGTAAAGATGATTTTAATTCAGACTGTAGTACCGAGAGATTTTCACCTTTTCCTGCTCGTACACACGCGACGCCTTCCAGGCGGGATACAAAATATTGTATTAACTAGATGATCCGACTAATTGACTGGTGAGGTGTTCTGTTCTTGGGAGGGAGTGTTAAAGACTACGAGACACCCTCTGGTGGTTAAGTTCCTCTGGCCACTTCTCTCCTTAGCAGCATTCTGATGGCGACACCAACAAAGGGCACTGATTACTTACTGCAGTCTGTCGTTTCATAAATTTGGCTTGTTTCTCTATTTATTTTATCCTTTGATGCCTCTCTGTTATTTTCATGTTCTTGGGTATGTCATTATATTTTTATATAAAATCACCACAAGAGCTTATCAGAGTTATATATTGTCTCTTAACTATTATGTTCTTAACAATCTGCATTTAACTGTAGTCACACTTTAATCTGTTGTATTTTATAATTGTAATAACTTACACACTTGTATAGCCAACTATAGACTCCACCTATTGTATTATTCTTTTATTTCGTATTGTACTATTATGTATCTGACGAATATGAGTAGGCTTGCTATAGTGACATCTAATGAACTTGTGACAAACTTTTTGTGGCTACTGTACACAGTTTGTTGTCAAGAGTAGCGCTGTTAACAAGACTACACTGCCAACAATATGGCCTTTTATATACTATATTTTAAATACGTGCAACGATGCTAAGCTGATTTTGTGTTTATCGTTTGACGATGCCACTGTGGCTTTATTGCTTTATGATGTGTTTTAAAACATGTGTGCCTCGTCGTGTTTTAAGTGCGTGCTTTCCACATGTGTGTCAGTAGCACTTTCCGCTATACTCTATTTTGTTGGTCAATAGTTGTAATTGTGTTTTTCACATTTTTTGCTGCAGCTCTGAAGATGGTCATGACAGATCGAAACTGGTAGTCTAAGGACCTAACAGTTTTTAATCATAGAACGAGATAAAAGAAATTTAATCATTCGCTCTTTTCAAACGAATTCAGGCATTTAGAAAAAAAAGTCACATACCCCTAAGTTGCGATATTTTGGAGGAGATAAAGTGGAACATACTTTTGATCCAGCATTAGTATTGTTTCTCACACACAGAGATTAATAACAAATCTGCATGTTTTGCACGTCCACCAGCGGCTTCCGTTAGGTAAAGGGGACCATCTGCTTTGTGTCTAACACCATAACCAGCTGACTTGCGTTCCTTCTGGCTATGGTCATGCATAGATATATGGGGACTCTGCCTCTCAAATTTACAGATGTCCTGAAGTTTCGTGGGAAGTCAATACCATACGTTTATAACACCCTCTCATACCCACATGGTATTTTCCCACTCACTGTGTGCGTTTCTGATAGTTTCTTTCACGAACCTAAGTGACCACAGAAGGGAGTAATTGTTATTTTTGTCGTTAATAACGCCCTGTTTTTTTTAGCTGCACCCATCTGGACGACAGATATGCAAGGACCCCCACACATCGGAGCAAACACATGTACATGAACGTCCAAACACAGAACATTACAGTGAGCTTTACCTGCATCCATTTGCTGAAACTCAGAGAATAAAATCAACGAACCACTTAGCAACTGAGATACCCCGTGATATCCAGCCAAAATCACCTCATTTTTGTATAAAGACGTTCTTCAATATACACTCTTTATGTGGGAGAGCGAACTCTCAGCATATTGTAGCACTGCACTTAATGGCAGAATACGGCAGATCATTTAAGGTCTTGGAAAGTTCCCGTTCCAGATCAGATATACACTGTTTCACGAAAAGGATGGGATCACGGTACCCCACCATACTGCAGGTGTAGGTAAGCAAGATTCAGTCTCCAAGTGTAACTCGAATCAGTTATTCTTTTGTGTTTTCAGTCCTAGTAATTTAAGCATCTGAGGGTTCTTTGAGGTTAACAGTAGTTCTTAGATTATAAATTGAAGTGCTGTTGGCTGTGTGTGCTGCTTTTATACCATGTGCCCAACCTGCTTCAAATGAAGGAGCATCACGTTTTCCTACACCTCGAAAATCGACGAGACGGTCTCTCCGGTCCACAGTCCTAGACTCAAGATGGTGTAACATGTGAACACTCACTGGGAGGTAAATCTCATTGCTTGGTGTCTCCACAATTAACATCATGGATTGACCGTAGGGAAAGATTGGTGCATTGTGTGAATCGGTTTCTTGTTGAGAAATGAATTCATAGTAATATTGCACTCTACTCGAATTGTGTCAACCAGTAGTATATTCACCGAATGAGGTGACTCTTCAAATTTATTCGGATCGTTCTGCAGAATGTTATCCTTTGAGAAACTTAGCAGCAATCCTATAGAATTTTCGTTTGTACGTTTGTTACATGCTTGGTCAGTCTTATTTCATTTTTAAACATGTTGACGCTTGCATGTAAGTCTGCCCGTTTTAAATATTCATTTAAATCATCAAGGTCGTATGTGCTGTGAGGTACTTCCACAACTTTGTCACTTCTCAGATGTTGAATTCAGTTTCACGCTTTGATACAAGAAATAGTGTTGTTCGCTTGTAAGCCTATCAGCGCGACACTCCAATCGTCTTTCTTTACTCCGATTGGTGTGAAGTAATTCACGCTTGGTACCGACAATACGACCATTTAGAGTCATGGTGCTTCATATCACTCCTAAAGCTCAACTGATGAACAGGTGTGCACCATTACTGTTTTTATACCCTCATTATACTTGTCAGGATGAACATGAGACATAATTACTACACTTTTTGTAGCATTGAAAATTGTGAAATGTATGGTTGCCAGCAAAGTAGCAGCGCAATTCTTGTGGAGGTCGTAAATCGCCGAATGATTCAAAGTAACAGACACTATTAGGGTTCTTCTTCTAACATACGCCACCCAATGAGATCCAGTTCCTCCCACAGCACACAGTTCCACATTCACTAGATTGCCACTGAGTCCTGGTTAGTGTATTCCACATCAACACTCCATGAAATCTTGGAATAGAAGAATTAACTGAGGAATTGAAATGTGTCTATATTTGTAAGTGGACTGCTTTGCGGTATTGGTAATAATTTTTGCGTTTTTTCACGAACAATCGAAGACCTTTCCTGTACGGTTTTAAATGTAGTAGTTTCCTAATGACCACAGATTCCATCAGTTCCCTGTGGCTTTTGGTTCGTTAAGCTGCTGTCGCCCATTGTCTGCATTTTTGTCTGCCCTGGTTGCTGCCACACTGCCGGACCAAGGCTGGATAATAAACAGAAGGATTCCAACTGATATGCTTGGCTGTGGTAATGCACTAGACAGTTTAATCTGTTTCATTTTGACGATCTCTGAGCTGCCATCGAGATAACTAAATGGGTTCTTAAACATCCTGATGTGCCCTTCTTCTCCTTAACATTCTTATTCTCCAGCAGATGATGAGCTGCATTCATAACCAAATTACGATTGAACTTCATACCCATTTTAAATTTTGAACAGATTGTTTTGTCTATTGATAGCGCAGCTATTTATTTGGCTTCGTTGGCTAATATATGATCTGCAGTGTTACATCCTGCGAGATCCTTAATTGTTGTGTACGCTATGTCATGACATCTGCAGACGAGATCTAAGCGATTCATTCCCTTGTCACCATGCGCAAGTCATTTCTCAAGCTTGTTTCCAGGTCCACAGTAGTTGTTTGAGATTTGCATGCTTTGTTGTGTAGGAAACCAGCTGCATCCACCCAACTGCTTTTCGATGGATGGAATCCAATCCATTTGAAAACAGCCACTTTACTCTGTCGCCTTATGACACCTTTCCATGAGGGAAATGTAATATTTTTGTGTAAAAAGTACTTACAGTTTAATTGTCACACCGATGCTTTAAGATGTAAGTTCTAGGGTTTCTTCAATGCATCTCAGAAACTACCTTTTGATTATCCTTTCGACCGGCTGGTTATACATATCAGTGATTTGTGTAAGAATATCATTTCATTTATAAGAACCACGATGGTTAAAACGCGTCCACTTCCTCACTTTTATCAAATTGTTCAAACATTCCACAATACATGTTTTCATCTGAGAGAACGTCAAGTACCAGTGCTTTATACTGCATGTGACTCCTTTATCATGTTGAAATAAAGACTATAGAACACGCCACCACGACCTATGTCAAGATTATAAGTGAAGCGGTTGGTCGCTATCCGCAACGGTTGTTCAAAGATCTGCGTAACTGCCTCCCCCACCTTTGTCTTCACAGGTGGAGCCCAGGGAAATGTCAAGTACATATCAATAACCATTAAAATGCATTTGAATCTTTATCCTCTTGCGAATATTAACCTGTAACTACAAGATCCACTAACCATAAGTCACACACATCTCGAATTATAACCTGTGAACGTTGTAGTCCCATGCACGCTGTTTTATCCACCTCCTGAATAACTATTTCGGCTATTACTGAATGGTAGGTCTTTCTCCAAGCTGTGAAATTACTGAAACGATTTCATTCGAATGTGCAGTATTCCCAGCTGCAGCCGATATGTGAGCAGCAATTACCACTGAATTTTTCGTTGGGGTCGTTACAATAGAGATATTGGGGAGATCTGTTGCTAATTTTCTAATTCTGAACGTTGATAATGCCACTGTCAAGTACGCTCGCTAATGCATGTTGCATAATAATTTTGTATTTCGAAATGTTGGTGCACTTTGCTCCTACTCCACTAGTTTTGTTATATATTTCCATCATACATAATATCGGACCACAATTTTCGATAACTTTGGTGAATAGCTATCTAATTTTGTAGATTTTAAGAATATTAGATACAGTAAACCAGGTGATCTTTCGAAATCTCTGTCACTAATCTGTATTGCGTTCTTTATTAAATTTATAGGTTGAATACCTGGTTATATGTTTTTTCCTACCTTACACCATAAGTTCTATCTATCTCTCTGCTGCCGTAATGTTAAGTGAAATTACGAATAGACTCTTCTTCTATCTCTTCTTTAGCCCTCTAAAGTCGTTCAAGAGACTATGACAGGTCTAAACGTGTCTCTGAGTGACTGGTCTCTTCTCAGAAGCCCTAACCTCAGCATCGCAGTTTCTCTCAGATAGCCCTACACTGTTCAACGACCTCATGTTTTGTCGACGTGTTACTATTTACTAAACAGTATTAGGAGAAGTATAGAGCTCATATACACTCCCATTCTCCTTCTTTTCAATTACAGTAACCTGTGCAACTGTCTTCTTTTCTTCTACATCAGCCTTTACAGTTAATCCATTGATTAACCTCAGAATGGTTTGAGAAGATGTATTTAATTCCTTGTTACTTTTGTTGAGCGCATCAAACCTAGTAGTATGACATTTAATACTATTAACGACCGTCTGGTTTTTCGCGTCAGTATGTTCTGCCTTTCCCTCTCAGACTGATTGTTCATACCATAAAGAACAATGATCTAATTACGTGGTCGTTTCACTATATATACACATGCCATTTCCTTTAAAAAAATCTTTAAGTTTCTGAGGTATTGACTACCATTCAATCACCGCAATCTGCTGATAACTAGAAAGCTATACTGTGAATGATTCAAGAAATCTGTGCATAAACTTGTAAATTCATTGAATGTCATTTCAGTTCCTACATATGCCTGATAAATATGCTTTAAATAGATGTTATCCTGTCTGAAAGCAATAATAAGGTTTACATTATCTGTTAGCAGTTGCTTTTGGATCTTAGAACGCGTCTGGCTTAGGCAGAAGGCATCAAGACCTCTATGGCCAAAAAAACAAATGTATTTCCCTGTCTGATCTCGAATTTCCACTGGAACATCGTCAAATATGAGCACTGTATCAGGTTTTACTCCTTCAGTTGATAGAGCATCGTCACTTTGGATTAAAGTCTTATAAGTAATACTGTAAACACCTGGAAGTATTTCCTGAATTACCTTATATTTTGGCTGGAACAGTGTTTTCGAAAAGTATGTAAGTTCTCGAAGCGCACAGCATATGGAGACACTAGGATGGACATGAGATTGTTTGTCTGTCCATAGTCAAAATGCCCATCGGTAACAGGCCTGATACTGCCTGGCAGTAGTACCCCATTCTTGTCATTCTGTTTTTGCAAAATAGTACTAAACCAATCAGTTACAATGAAGTCCTTCTGAAGGGGATGTTTCTTCCACCCACTCTTACTGGATACTATATGATTACCCTAGCATACAGGGGCTTCTATAGCAAAAAGAATGACATGGTTGTCATACACATGCTTCATTTATTTCTACAGATGGCTTGGCATTTTCAGTTAAGAATGCATTTCTGTACCTCAATAATGCGGCGTTTCAAACATTACTGCTCGGTTGAACTAACAATCAGCGAACATTCCAATTCTGACACGTTTACTTGCTCATGGAACTTGGTGAAAAACGTATTGAAAATAGATATATATGCCTGTTGAGACGTTTCCATCAGGCAATACTGCACAAGATCACCTGTAAATAAGAAAACAAAATTAGTTAAACCATGCACCCATAGCACACTATGCCCATACATATAGGGGAGGACACTGAAGATCTTTACATGATGTTAATTGTTTAGGTGCAGCCTCTCGTTCCATGACATTATGTTGAATCTACGGAATAGAATTGCTGCTACAGCTCTATGAGGAACCTACTATGACTCAAGAAGCCATTCTACACTGACGAACAACTTTTCCTTCGGTGGAGGATAATCTAACAAGAATGTACGAAAATCGTGTTCAAGCTTGTTTATTTGCTGCCTCATTTCTACCAGTTAAGAATCAAATCTGTCTACCACATCTGAATATGCATTACTTACAATTATTTGATGAATCATCGTGCTCTGATATCGCATAATTTATCTGTTATATGGAGTAACTTCAAAATCTAAAATCCTGCCAAGTGAGTATAAGTGGTTTACTATAAATAGTCCTTTTTCTTTGTGAACGAATAACAGTGTTGGAAAACATGATAAGTGGTTTCTCATGTTCGACAAAAGCAGATCATATATACACTGAGACTCCGAAGTAACTGGTATAGGCAAGCGTATTCAAATACAGAGATGTGTAAACAGGCAGAATACGGCGCAGCAGTTGGCAACGCCTTTGTGAGACAAGAAATGTCTGGTGCAGATGTTAGCTCGGTTACTGCTGCAACAATGGCAGGTATTCAAGATTTAAAAGAGTCTGAATGTGGTGTTATAATTGGCGCATGAGTGATGAGAGACAGCATCTCTGAGATAGCGATGAAGTGGGGATATACCCATACGTCCATATCAATAGTGTACTGTGAACATCAGAAATTCGGTATAACATCAAATCTATAACATCGCTGCGGCCGCAAAAAGATCCTGCAAAAACGGGACCAACGACAACTGTAGAGAAACATTCAATATGACAGACGTACAACCCTTCCGCAAATTGCTGCAGATTTCAATGCTGGGCCATCAGCAAGTGTCAGCATGCCAACCATTCAACGAAACACCATCGATATGGGCTTTTGGAGCTGAACGCCCGCAGGTGTACACTGACATTTCACTGTTGATGACTGGAAACATGTTGCCCGGTCAGACGAGTCTCGTTTCAATTTGTATCGAGTGGGTGAATGTGTACGGGTATGGAGACAATCTCATGAATCCCAGGACCCTGCAAGTAAGCAGGGGACTGTTCAAACTATTGGAGGCTCTTTAACGGTGTGGAGTGTGTGCAGTTGGAGTGATACGAGACCCCTGATACCTCTAGATACGACTCTAGCAGGTGACACGTATGTAAGCATCATATCTGATCACATCCGCCTGTTCATGTCCATTTCGCATTTCGACCGACTTGGATAGTTCCAGCAGGACAATGCGACGCACAACACGTCCGGAATTGCTCCAGAGTGCCTCCAGGAACACCTTTCTGAGATTAAACACTTCCGTTCACCTTTACACTCCCAAGACAAGAGCATTATTGAGCCGATCCGGGATGTCTTGCAATGTGCTGTTCAGAAGAGTTCTCCATCCCCTCGTACTCTTACGGATTTGTGACAGTCCTGCAGGTTTCATGGTGTCAGTTACCTCCAGCACTACTTCAGACATTAGTGGAGTCCATGCCACGTCATGTTGTAGCACTTCTGCAAGCTCTTGGGAGCCATACATAATATTAAGCAGATGTACCCGTTTCTTTGGCACTTCAGTGTATATAGATAAAAGGTGTCTTTCCTTACGGTAGTCAGACGCACTTTCCATGCTGTTTCAGGAGATACCTGAAATTTCGCTTTTGCATTGTGTAGCTGGAGTCAGCTCATTACTTCCTTCATGCGGCATCCAGTATCGGCGGAAAACACCAATTTGTTACTCATTACAAAAACATGATCTTTAAAGTGGAAATTTATTTGCCCATTGGATAGAAAGGTCATAGATTAGTCTAGTGTGATATTCGTTTTATTAGTATGTATTAACAGGGACAGTAAAACTAGAAGAATAACCAGTACTCGAGTAGTGACAGCACTGTTCTGGCGGCACTGACAGCTACTGTGATGCATGCAGGGTTACTGAGCTTCTACTGGAATGCTTTTTCCACTGAGGTGACAAAAGTCATGAAATACCTCCTAATATAATGTCAGACCCACTTTTGCCCATCACAGTGCAGCAACTCGATGTGGAATGAACTAAACAGATCGTTGGAAGTCCTTTGCAGAAATATTGAATCATTCGACTGCCTTCTGTGATTGCAAAAATGTTGCAGGTGCACGATTTTGTGCACAAACTGACTTCTCGACTGCGTCCCATAAATGTTCGATGCGACCCACGTTGGGTGATCTGCGTGTCCAAATCATTAGCTCGAATTGTCCGGAATGTTATTCAAACCAATCGCAAACAGTTGTGGCCTAGAGACGAGTTGCATTGTCATTAACAAAAATTCCATCGTTGTTTGGGAACATGAAGTCCACAATCAGCCGAAAATGGGCACCAAGCAAACGAGCATAACCATCTCCAGTCAATGACCTTCAGTGACCTGAAGACTAAACCCATTTCAGATAAACACAGCCCAACTTGCACAGTGCTTCGTTGACAAGCTGGGTCTATGGCTTCCTCGGGACTTTGCACACTCGAACCCTACCACTACCTCTTAAAAACTGAAATAGGGTCTCATATGACCAGGTCACAGTTTCCCAGTCATCTAGAGCCCAACCCATATGATCACGAGCCCATGAGAGGTACTGCGGGTCATGTCGTGCTGTTAGCAAAGGCATACATGTCAGTCGTCATCTACTGTTGCCTGTTAAAGCCAGACTTCTCCACACAGTCCTAGTGGATACGTTAGAAGTATGTCCCACATTGATTTATGCGGTTATTTCATTCAGTGCTGCTTGTCTGTTAGCAGTGAAAACTGTATGCAAACTATGCTTTCTCGATAGTTAAGTGGAAACCGTTGGGCGCTGTGTTGTCTGTGGTGAGAGGTAACGCCAGGAATTTGGTGTTCTCAGTACAATCTTGACAGTGTGGATCTGTGAATATTGAATTCCCTAACAGTTTCTGACATGGAATCTCCCAAGCATCTAGTTGCCCAAATACCATTCTGCTTAAAAAGTCTGCTAATTTCCATTGTGCTACCATAATCACGTTGGAAACCTTTCCACACGAATCATCTGAGTAAAGATGACAGCTACACCCAAACACTGCGATTTTATACCTTGTGAACGCGCATACTACCGCCATCTGTATATGTGCACGCTATCCCATGACTTTTGTCATCTCAGAGTGTTCTTAGAGTGGTACTGATCCTGTTAATATTTATCGATAAAACGAATATCGCAATAGGCTAATGTGGGACCACGGAAAAACTTTCTTTTGTTCTGTCTGTGCAAAATAGCCTGTCTATCTGTGAGCAGAACACACCAGATGTGGTCCCATTGGTGGTCGCACTGAGCTTGCAAGCAGTCTGGGACTGTCTGGATTTGCTGTAACAGTGAGCAGGATGTGGGTAAGTGGCAGGTGCCGACCAGCAGTGGCTGGGAGTAGCAGACATAGTGTACCAGTATTGGGCAGTCAAATTTGCAGTCAATCCTGCAAGGGTAGGGGTGGTTTAGCTGCTGCTGGTGGTAGTAGCAGCAGCAGCAGCAACACCGCGAGAGTAGCATGAGTATTGGGACCGAGTCAGTGGGAGCAGAGGAGAGACCTGGTATGGCCTTGCGAGCACAGCTAGGATTTGCAGCGTTGGCAGCCAGTGACATGGCGAAAGCTGGTCAGCTGCCATGCACGATGACATGGAATGTGTAGGGTCCTTCCTCCCCAGTGTAGTGTTAAGGACGTAAGCATCCCTAGTATGGCACAAGTGGAAAGATTCACACTTGTCAGAAATTAGACTTAGGACACATAGTATGTGTGTGACATAGGGGTGAACAACCTCTGCATTCTATGAGTAACCAAACTTGTAAATAGCCCTGCAGGTCTGAATGAATAATAACATGTGGCAAACATATTACATGATTATTCACGTCACTGAAAAGGTTTCTGCCTCTATAGCGAAAAACATACTAACACATCCACAGGCTCAGACAGGCATCCTTTGTGTAACAGGCAGGCATGGACCAGCAGGGGAATTTGTCCCAGCTGCGAATAACAGACAGACCTGGACCTGTATGAGGGCAAACATCCTTTGTCTTAAATGAGACAATGCCCTTTGTCCTAGAACTGGAACAGGGGGAGGGAATGGATGACTTTAAGAATGAATTGTATTTTTCCTAGGCCCACGAGCGTAGACTGGTAGGAGTAAAACATCTTTTGTCTAACAGACATCCTTGACCTGCAGCATCCCTTGTCTCAGGTAGGTGACATCAGGGCCAACAATGCAGGTTTTGGCAGTATCCCACCTTGAATTTCAGCATGATCATGCACCACCTTGGATTTCCCATCAGCTTATACTTAGGACAACAACCCTGCTTCAATAGTGACATCATTGCTGTGTGGAGAATTCCACTAGTACAACTGGACTGTTTTTTTTTTTAATTTTCCACCAAATTTTAACTTCCTTGAGTTTCCCACCAATCGTTGAGTTTCTGTCGTTTTAATAGCGTTTTTGGCCTATATCAGAGGGTTGGGGGCAAGGGAGATGAGAAATTGCGCAATAGTGCACGACATCACATGGGAGGTAGGGGAGATGAAGATCTGGTTGCAATTCACTCTGCACCTGAATACTTGCTGTCTGAGAATTTTGGAACATCTTCTATGCTTGCATAGTACGACAGTTCTGGAGACGGAAAATCTGCTCTGTAGAAATCACTATGGCTTCCAAAAACGACTGTGTGAATTCCAGCTGGCTCTATTCATTCATGAGATTCAGAAAGCTGTAGATTCCATACAGTACCACATTTTAATCTAATAAACAAAATACGAGTGTGCGGAATATCAGGTCAGCTGTGTGATATAAAGAGATTTTAGCAAAAAGAACAATAGAAATTTCCCAGGGAGAGTAATAACTAGTCTTAAAAGTAACTTCAGACGTGCCCCAAAGGAGTTTTTAGGGCCACTAGTTTTCACAATATATATAAATGACGTAGTAGAAATTGTCGGAAGTTCATGAGAGTTCTAGTGAATGATGCCGTTGCATACAGAGTAGTCGCAACGGTAGGAAGTTATAGCGATATGGAAGAAGGTCTCCAGAAAACTGCAGGGACTAGCAATTGACCATCAACGTAAACAAATGTGAACAGACAGACGGGAATAGCCAATATTGAATGATAAAATGACTGCCAGATAATCATTGGAAAGAGTTACTTCCATAAAATATCTAGGTTTATAGATATGGAGTGATTTTAAGTGCAACGGCCGTATAAAATTAATCGTAGGTAAGGCATTTTTCAAACTGAGATTCATTGGAAGAATATTCAGGGAATGTAATCTATCAACAAAGAAAGTATCTTATCAAACACTCATTCGACCAGTGCTTGAATCTGCTCGTCGGTTTGGCATCTGTTCCAAATAGGATTGACAGATGAAATACAGAAGATCCAAAGGAGATCAGCAGATTACGTTAAACGTTAATTTAATGAGTGACAATGTGTCACAGAGGTGCTCACTCAACTCCAGTTCTGTACCACACAAAGGTGTACTGTTAAGTTGCAGGAGTGTATGTTCCCAAGGGCCTCATCCAATTTATTGTTTACTCCTATGTATATCTCGCAAACACATCATGAAGGTAAAATTTGAGACATTCGAGCCCACATGGAGGCTTGCCAGCAATCATTCTTCCCTCAATCCACACATGACTGCAACCGGAAATGGAGGAACCAACAGTGGTGCACAAAGTAACCTCCATCTCACACTGTAAAGTGGCTTGTGGATTATAGATGTAGATGTAAATATAATTTTACACTTATCCTCTAACCATATAGCATGACTGACATATCGATCTCAAAAAGATGTACTCTTGGCTGGGAATATTATTGATAAAATAAATTTCCTCTCTGTTTCTTAGTATTGTTTGTAGACTCGATATCTGAATTCGATAGCGAATATTTGTCACTGGCTTTTCAAGGCTACAGCAAAACTCACACTGTTCATATGAAAATACCTCTGACCTGGAAACCTCTAAAGTCATCTCCTTCTGTGTTAAACCACTGAGCAAAAGTGAAACTGATTACTGGATCCATATGCCCCTAAAGGCTTACTACGCAGATCGCATGTTACTGGCAGGCTCTACACCTTTATTCATAACAACTTACAGCCAGAATATTCTCCAATCCATAATACTTAATTCACAAGGTCTATTTCTGGTTGCACAACCATCTCATACAAAATCAAGACTTTCATCTTTTCGCATAGCCCACTATTGCAACCAGATAAGTTATTTCGAACGCCACAACCTTCCATCCTAATCCATAATCAGTTCCATTATTTTATGAGAAACACATCCAGTTACTCAAATGATGCTCTGAACAAGCCAAATTTTTATCTAAGGATAGTCAGACAATTATTCTTCAACTTCCAGCACTCTACTATAGTTAAATGTTGGTATATAGGAAACTAACCTTCAAAATTTTCATCCTTTATTCTACTGCTGATCGCTTTCTATTTCTTCCAGCAGCCTCTCTTTGTATAACTACCTCGCACCTATAAATTCTATCCAGGATTCTCTTTTATTCGATGAATTATTGCAAGATTCTCTTCTTATGTTGTGTAACTAAAGTTCTATTAATGTCACTCTGTGTTGATATCCACAGTTCTCCACTTTTTCCAGTTAACTTATTCCATCATCACATGATGCCCCTGGGACCAATAAGTGGATCTTGATCCACTAAAAGATAAATCTAACTGTCCACACTTCCTACCTTACATCATGTATGCTGTCTGCTCCCGGTAGCTGAATGGTCAGCGCGACGGACTGTCAATCCTAAGGGCCCGCGTTCGATTCCCAGCTGGGTTGGAGATTTTCTCCACTCAGGGACTGGGTGTTGTGTTGTCCTAATCATCATAATTTCATCCCTATCGACGCACAAGTCGACGAAGTGGCGTCAAATCGAAAGACTTGCACCAGGCCCTCGTCACACGCCATTATAATTCTCATGTATGCCCAATGTCTTTCACCTTCTATTTCGAAATTTTTCTTCCTCATCCCTTATCTTACACTTATTGTATACTTGCATGTAGTGAATCTTAGATGACACCTTAATTGCATATTTCTCTTGATTGTACTTTCTGCATTTTCCAAAAAATCCTTAACATTATCCAATACTTTATTTCATCACCAATTTGTTTATTTCCCTTACTATTATATTCTTCAGCTCTTCATTAATATTTCCTCTACTCAAAATTGATCTTATAACCAATTTCATCCATTTGCAAAACCTTTCATCACTATCACTACCAAAATTGAGAAAACAGTTTAGTTCGCTCTTCATTCAATTTCTTATTTTGTCTAACAACTCGAAATTCTTCTCACAACTAGTAGTACTGCTTTCTGTAATTCTGTATCAATATTCTTATTATTAGTATTCTTACTACACATTCTGTCTCCACTACCTTCTGCTGAATCCCCAAAGCATCTGCTAATGAATTTGGTTCATTAATATGTGTTGTACCCTTCTCAAAGGAATTCCTTGTTTGAAAGATATGTTACTTTATCTCAATCTCTCAAATAACTGCTAATGAATTTTTTACAAATTTGCGTTTACAACAGCTCAAAGCATATAATTTTTTCTTTCAATTTCTTTCTGATCTATTCTATTTACCAAAAATAATCTTCCTTCTTTTTCTTATATCTCTTAACACATCTTTCTCTGATTAATATTCACTATTTCTTTAAGTTCTTCTATTAACTGTTCCTGACCTTCAGTCACCTTATCAAACATGATCTTCTGATCTTTACTTTTTCCAAAAACAAAAATTTACTCCTTTTTGTTAGACATAATGTTTCCCTCTTATCTCAGATACCTTCAACCACAACTAGCATCACGTGATCAGGCCAGTGAAAAAGCACATGCAAGAAGAGAAAGAAGAAACACACCATAGTAGTAGTAATATATCCTTCTCTCAGCTACAACCACAAAAATCTAAAAATCTGCGACAAACAAATAATAGTCAAAAATTCCTCTCAGAAAATATAATATCATCCTGAGAGTGGGAAGGCTAAGTGGGAAGGCTACTGTTTTGCTTGGTTGACTTGTCACCTTGTTGATTCATGCAGGCTGATGGCAATGATGTATTTATCATCTCCCACTTGTGATCAGGTTGTGTTCACCTCACAGCTTTCTCATTCCTGTACACATCCCTCAATATATACAAACTAGAAACTGTGAACTTAATATATTTTCCAGAAAGCTTAACAGGGTCGCCAGTTTTGGAATTCTCTTCTATATTCCCTATGCATTTACTATTATGTATTATAGAGGTCAGTTACGAACTTCTCATCTGCCATATGGCCCACTGGAGTTATTGACTCACTGATTCCCAATCATTTTATTTTAATATAAAGCTTAATTTTTAAGACCACTTGGTATTTTTGATAGTCTGGTTGTGAGCATTATGTCATTTAAATTTCAACTGATGTAATGTTTCCCTGCTTGAGCAATCTGTCATGATTTTTAATTTTCTTTTGTGATGAAATTCCTTCACATTTATCTCTCAACAGCAGCTATCAAGAATTCTTCTTGATATTTTATCGGTTTATTTATATGTAGCATATTGACAAGTTTCAATACTGCCCATTCCTTTGTTACATACAAACAGATGGAAATCAAAGACAAATCCTCCTCAATGGTCACAGATATGGCTCCATATGCCCACTCTTTCCTGTCAATTCGGATTTTACCAATATGTTCAGTTTTTGTTTATGTATTCTTCTTTCTGTGCACCATACATTTGTTTTTTCTTTCCTTCCACCTATCAGAATATACATATACCTGCGATTAAAAGAAAATTAATTATATTTAATCGCACCTAAAACCGTGAATAATCAAAAAACAGACATGTACACCTTTCCTGTCTTCATTTATCAATGATGACTTTTTTCCTCCTCATTAACTGTATGCTACTAAAATCGATTTGTTCAGTGTTGTCTCCATTCATCGTATTATTAGATCCGTGCTAGTGTGAAAATAAAAAACACCTACTTACCACAAATGTTTTGTGCTTGTCCTTTAATTATACTTATGCAAACCCTCCTCTTCAGCTCGTTTTTAGTTCAGATACAAAAGAACTAAATGCTTTGGTATCCTCAAGCACTTAGATATTTTTAACACATAAATTTCCTTAGATGAATTCAGATCATCCAGTCAACTAGTTAATATGAGTGGTCACTTAGCATTTCAGAACTACACTTTGAATTCTCTATATTGGAAATACGGTAATCACAAAATGCATCTTACTGTGCATGTGTTAATTCCAATATAGTGTAGAGGGTCGAATGATCAGAGTGATTAAGTTAGGTAAAAGTATGAGTTTTACAGTAATGAAATAGGTTGAAATGTGAAGGAATGTCGGAAGCCAGAGGTCGTATGTGTGTTACATTCTAATGCATAGTTCAACGCTATGATACTGTGGCGTAATTGGGTCGGCAGAGCGCAGAGTTCAGCAACATGAGGGAGAGTGCTGTGTCACCATCCAGTTCGCCACACGCCTGGCTATCAGCATCAAGGGCGGTAATCGGGTTAATTACGCCAGCCAAGCAGCACCAGAATATTCCATGAACCTACTGGAGAACAAGAACAGCCGACATCAGCTGCAGGAGGTTGTATTTAAGTACCAGCAGCCAGTTCATCAACACTGACCATCGTGAAGCACTGGAGTGACGCAGAGCCTGTGTCGCTTTGTGCCGCCACCAGTTCTGAGTCGTCACTGCCATTGGAGTCATCATAATAGTCACCATCGTAGAAGGAACCGGAGTGACCCACTGCCGTAACTATCGCTGGACGCCATCAACAGGTAGCCGCCTGTCATAGCAGCCAAAGCTTGGGGTGCATTGTGGGAACGCACTGTCTCCATTTTCCTGAGGCGTTGCCTCCAGAAACGTCATGACTGAAGTCAGAGCTAGGGACCCTCGCCCACCGACGCCAGACAGCTGCAACTTGGGATGGTTGCTAAGATGTGGCACTGATCTGTCCCTCTCCCACCATGACCCCCAAGCCACTATCGAAGAGAGGCCTGTGGAGTGTTGTTCCAGCCACTGCAGTAGGACCCAGCAAGGCTGAAGTGCTGACGTCGAGACAGCAGAGTTTAGCTACGTCAGCATTGCAAGAATGAGCGTCCGCTGGCATCTTCGACGCCACCCAGAGGGTGCTCAACCAATGAATTGCAGTGGAACAATAAATGTTGTTCTGTCATCAGAAACCATCCATGGAGACTCCTCCACCATCCCATCTGTCATGTCCAGCAGAGAACCCACATTCGATCCCAGCAATGGGCAATGGAGGTCTATGCCTGTTAACATGGCCCATTTACACTGGTATCACATGTGACCATTTACACCACTGTCAGGTAGACTGCTGAGGCATCGTGGAGGACGGATTGTCTAGACTTAGCAGTGTGGAGCACCTACAGCGATGGTGTGCTACACATTAAAGGAAGTAAGTGCCAATTTCAGCTATTTTTGTTTCGAGCCTGTTGGATTGTCCCTTTCCTCTCTTTTGCCTAGATCATTTATTGTATTCCTTATGTATACTTTTCTCTTGATTAAATTGCAGTCATAGCAAAGGAACTTTCAGCTTCTAAGGTTATTGAGCAACTGAGGGATCAGGCCAATAAATTACAGATATAGGTAAATAAGCTTAGAGCAACAGAGAGGGAGCATTCATATCCCAACCCACCAACCCTTGATGGAACTGCTATGGGATTGGTTACTCCATTTTCAGTGAACAGGGCTAAGATATTTTTATCTTTTTTGACAATTTGGCTACAGCCCCCAATTGTGGGGTTTGAAGTAAGGAGGATTTATTATGTATTGCTGGAATGAATTTAACAGGAGATACTAGAGCAGATGTTACGTGTAATGAGAATCTGAGAGAGGTTAAAACATTCGAGGATTTTCAGGAAGGGTTAATAGAGATATATCAGAAGAAGAACACTGCAAGATATTGTCAGCAACAACTGGGCTTTTTCGTAAGGAGGATAAACAGACTGAAACTTTTGCAGACCATAATCGTAAAATCAATGTAGGTACCCATGAGCTCATGGCTGATGATAAGATTTGAATCGATAGTTTTGCGGTAAGCAGAGAATGGGACCTTGGCGTATTTTTGAGGGTGCAACAACTGGAAATGGAGTTTCGTAAGTATCTGTGTGAAGCAGTGAATATTGCATTATCATTGCAGGAAATTGGTCATAGGCTAGGTCATATGAATGTCAGTCAGTGTTTACTATGGATGCAAATTATTTTTGCTGTGGCTGAAAGGGACATGTACAAACAGATTACAGATAGCAATGTTCCAGGTATTGTAAAAAATTTGGTCACTCAGATCGGCAATGTTGTAACAGGAATCAGCAACAACAGAAGTTTCAGTAACAGGGTAGATCCTACGAGCAGCAGTTAAATGACGTAGGGGGTGGGGTGTCCACTGTTCCATGCACCCAGTAAGAGTCAGAGCATGTAAGAAAGCAGAGATTGACTTTTTTTCTGATTGGCTGACTGGGGTTATAAATTACGTAAAATGTCGTTTGATAGCAGTTATCAAGTATCGGTCGCAAGTAACCGAGTATTTGGGGCAAAAGGGTTAAGTGTTCTAAGATGGACTTTAAGTGGTGCAGATGGAGAACATGCAAATTCACTTGATGTTGGAACGTTGAAGTTCCAAGTGGGGGAGGTTAACTTCCATGTGGATGTAGAATTTCTTCCCGTGGTTAGTGACAGGGACAATGTGATTCTCGGAATTGATTTCCTGGTTGCACATGTCGCCATAATTGGCCAAGGATGGCATATGGTAGAACTGGATGAAACTTTCCTTCAGCTAGGCTCTGCAGCTGGGATACCTTTTCTATCACAAGGTCCACCCCATGGCTAGGGGAAACCAATGAAACTGTGAACAATACTCTTTTGGTCAAATTGAGGATCTGCATACCAGAAGATACAGGAAAAATCGTCTGGATTGATGTTGGTACTGACCTGCCAGTGAACTCGATGCGTATTGGTGAAGTTTTGGCGGACAACAAATTACTAGAAGCAATTAGTTGTTTTATATGCCGTACCGTCTCCTGCGTTCAGAAGGTAGATAGCACGATGGTACTCTCTGTCAGTATTGATAATTTTGGCCCCAAGGAAGTAAAGTTATTGCAGGATACCCTCGTTGCGAATTTAGAAAAGTTACATGTGCATCAACTAGACGGTGATTTTACAAATTACTCTGAGCACTATGGGACTTAACATCTAAGGTCATCAGTCCCCTGGTGATTTTACAGTAAATTACAAAGTGCCGAGAGGGTCTGTCGACTGGTCAGCACTAAGGAGTAAGGTAGCACATCTGGATGCAGAGGATACAGCATTAATGTAAAAACTGTTGACTGAATACGTGGAATTATTTAATCTGTCAGGTTCATTACCCACAACACCGTTTTTTGAGCACCAAATTCCTACTGAAAGTGAAGCACCCATCTACAAATGAACATATCGATTTCCAAGGCACTTAGAGCCAATTATGTAAGAGTTTATAGATCAGCAATTCAGAGATGACATCATAGAACCTAGTTGTAGCCGCTGGTCTGCTCCTATTGTAATTGTAAGCAAAACATCATCGAATGGTGGCAAAGCATATCGTTTCTGTTGTGACTAACGTTTCCTCAACCAGAAAACGTTGTCAGCAGATGCGTATCCTATGCCCAATGTAACAGAGACATTGTACAACTTGGGCTAGTGTCGCTACTTCACAATGCTTGATTTGCGTGGTGGTTACCACAAGTTGGAAGTATCATCAGGGGACCAATCGAAAACTGCGTTCTCAACGCCCACTGGGCATTTTTAATTTCGTTTACGTCTTACAGACTCAAAAACGCACTGGCAAACGCTCAGCATTTGTTGGATAGCGTGTTATGCGGCTTAAAAACAAAACAGTAGTAACGGGGTACGCTGGGTGCACTAGTAGATTATTTATTGAGCAAACTCAACCTACCCAGAAAATAAGATATTAAAAAATTAAATCAATAAAAAATTATTCAAGCAATGAACTCCAGTTCATGATATTCGTTAACATTACTTTTAGTTCTCTTCATTCCTTTATACTTTAGTTTAATATAACCATCTTCAAAAAATTGAAAGTCCCAGTTGTTGTTGTTGTTGTGCTCTTCAGTCCAAAGACTGGTTTGATGCAGCTCTCCATGCTACTCTATCCTGTGCAAGCTTCTTCATCTCCCAGTACCTACCGTAACCTACATCCTTCTGCATCTGCTTAGTGTATTCATCTCTTGGTCTCCCTCTACGATTTTTACCCTTCACGCCGCCCTCCAATACTAAACTGGTGATCCCTTGATCACTCAGAATATTTTCTACCAACAGATGCCTTCTTCTAGTCAAGTTGTGACACAGATTTCTCTTCTCCTCAATTCTTTTCAATGCCTCCTCATTAGTTATGTGATCTTCCCATCTAATCTTCAGCGTTCTTCTGCAGCACCACATTTCGAAAGCTTCTATTCTCTTCTTGTCTAAACTATTTATCGTCCAATTTTCACTTCCATACATGGCTAAATACCATACAAATACTTTCAGAAACGACTTCCTGACACTTAAATCTATATTCGGTGTTAACAAATGGTACAAATGGCTCTGAGCACTATGGGACTTAACTTCTGAGGTCATCAGTCCCCTATAACTTAGAACTACGTAAACCTAACTAACCTAAGGACATCACACACATCCATGCCCGAGGCAGGATTCGAACCTGCGACCTTAGCGTGACGCGGTTCCAGACTGTAGCGCCTAGAACCTCTCGGCCATTCCGGTCGGATCGGTTTTAACAGATTTCTCTTCTTCAGAAACGCTTTCCTTGCCATTGCCAGTCTACATTTGATATCCTCTCTGCTTCGACTATCGTTAGTTATTTTGCTCTCCAAATAGCAAAACTCATTTACTACTTTAAGCGTCTTATTTACTTATCTAATTCCCACAGTATCACCCGATTTAATTCGACTACATTCCATTATCGTCGTTTTCCTTTTGTTGATATTCATCCTATATCCTCCTTTCAAGGCACTATCCATTCCATCCAATTGCTCGTGCAGGTCTTTTGCTGTCTCTGACAGAATTACAGTGTCATCGGCGAACCTCAAAGTTTTGATTTCTCATTCATCGATTTTAATTCCTACTCCGAATTTTTCTTTTGTTTCCTTTACTGCTTGATCAACATACAGACTGAACAACATCAGGGATAGGCTACAACCCTGTCTCACGCCCTTCCCAACCACTGCTTCCCTTTCATGCCCCTCGACTCTTATAACTGCCATCTCGTTTCTGTACACATTGTAAATAGCTTTTGGCTCCCTGTATTTTACCCCTGCCACTTTCAGAATTTGAAAGAGAGTATTCCAGTCAACATTGTCAAAAGCTTTCTCTAAGCCTACAAATGCTAGAAAGGTAGGTTTGCCTTTCCTTAATCTATTTTCTAAGATAAGTCGTAGGGTCGGTATTGCCTCCCATGCTCCAACATTTCTACAGAATCTAAACTGATCTTCCCCAAGGTCGGCTTATAACAGTTTTTACATTCGTCTGTAAATGATTCGTGTTAGTATTTTGTAGCCGTCGCTTATTAAGCTGATAGTTCGGTAATTTTCACATCTGTCACCACCTGCTTTCTTCTGGACTGGGATTAATATATTCTTCTTGAGGTCTGAGGATAGTTCGCCAGTCCGATACATCTTGCTCACCAGACCGTGTTTTGTCAGGACTGCCTCTCCCAAGGCTATCAGTAGTTCTAAAGGAATGTTGTCTACTCCCGGGGCCTTGTTTCGACTTAGGTCTTTCACTGCTCTGTCAAACTCTTCACGCAATATCATATCTCCGATTTCTTCTTCATCTACATCCTCTTCAAGAACATCGCTCTTGTATAGACCCTCTATATACTCTTTCCACCTTTCCGATTTCCCTTATTTGCTTTGAACTGGGTTTCCACCTGTTACGTATTATTTTATTAAACCTGTCTGGCAAAATAATTTTAAATTTATTGTCAAGCTCCATACAAATTTTCTCCCCATATCTAGTTTTTAAATGATCTCAATCAGTAATGTAATATAGTTCATTTACTTCTAGCTCACTAATCTTTTTAAACAAATTAGAATTGCTTGCATTATTTAGCTTCATCAGTAGAATATCCATTTATATAGAATTAAAATATAGTAGATAAATTAAAACTCCGCAACACCTTCAGTTGCCATGACAGTGGCGACTAAAATTGTACAGCAATCTGTTAATTTTTCACGTTTGACACTCGTCGACCCTGTAATTACATACTTAATAAAAGACAAAATTTTTCATCTGGTAAATCTTTACCACCTGCAACTCATAAAATTGAATTTTTGTGTTCAGCGCAAATGATGCCCCTCTGAGAAATTCCTTAAGAGTGTGTCATTGTAGATTACAATTTCTTTATCATGAAGTGTGTATTGTACTGCAAACTCGTAAAGTAGATAAGAAATACAGAGTAAAAGTATTAGTGATAGGAGGAAAATTAAGACTGTTAATATTTTATCTATACATCTATCTATACCACAGTAGCAAGGAAGCGGATTCATTTACTAACGAATTATTTTAATTAATGTAATGAAAACTTGTCTTAAAAATAGAAGTATTGGAGAAGTGAAAAAAATGGGAAGTGGAACAGTCATTTGATAACTTTCATTCACATAAATATATGAAGGATAAACATTAACATATGTGAAAAGAATGTTATAAAATTCTTAGAAAAAATACACATAATAACAATAAAAAAGAATATGTTGAACAGCTTATACCTAATTATAAGAATCCTTTGGAAAAATTTAAGGACATGAAAGATTTTCTTTTTTTTTACATTCAAAAGGAGTTAAATGGAGAACAACAAAGTGAAGCACATTGTAAAAAATGTATTGCTTGTCAATAAATTAAAGCTCATAGTTCTATTTACTTAAGTCATAGATCTAGGGACAAGATGTAAGTAGATGCAACATTTGTCAACTAGAAGATGTGTGATAAAAGAAAATATTGTGTACTTGTGGAAAAGAAATAGTTAAAAGTGCACTCAATAAACATTTAAGTACAAATAGACACACCAAAATAACTGAAAACGAAAACTCTCATTTTTCGCTAACCTAATGTTTTCTGTCCTTAAAGAAATGGGAGTCTCTCTGAGAGAGTTTACAGTCGCTCAACTCTATGATTATTGCAGAAAGAAAAATTTACGAGTATACAGGAGATTTAGAAAAAATGATTCAATTAATTTAATTGTTTCAAATAAAAAATCTCTTCCGACAAGGACTCTCGATAATTTGAAAGTAAGTGAACTCAAAGCTAGAGCAAAAATAATTTGGGTATTATTGGATACGGTAAATTAAAGAAATGAGAGTTAGTTAATGCTATTGGGTTAGAGGAGTTTCAATTTCAATCAGAATTATTTGAAAAGACTAGGTCAAGGCCAAAACGAGTACCTAATATAAATTACTCTCACAGATTTGATGATGATAGTATTGAAAAAGCTTGACCACCAAGAGAAGAAAAATGGTGTGGCTAGATCATATTTATCCGTTCAGTAGAAAACTATTTGAGCAAGAAAAAGAGCCTGAGCCATCTAAAAAGCATTTATTTGAGATAAAAGAAATTAGATCAGGATTTAATGAAAAATTTATTGGTTGGTCTGTTGACTACCAAATCGTTTTTAATAACGTCAGTACTTCCAAACTCAGTACTGTCAGTGATAAAACAGATTATATAACGAAAGCACTAAAAAATCTGTGGTAGAAGTAGCATAAAAGAGAACTAATTTCAGGAAAGGAGATAAGTTGCAAATAACAACCAACAATCCAAAACCGTTTTATCCAATTTCTACAGGATATAAAGCACCAGATAATGCTTTAGAATCTTTTCAAGTTTGTGCAACAAAATGGGAGATATCTTAACATCTGATGAGACTATTGATATAGCAGATACCTCATTTAATATTCAGATGATAGCATTTCCTAGAGGAGGCTGAGGCAAAAAAATAATAATTCTAGCTGAAGTCTAAAAGACTAAAAGATGAATCACAAGAATTAATAACGATGATGATTTGTGTTGTCCTAGATCGGTAATTTTGGAATTAATATACCATACAAATGACATTTTGAGGAGTGAACTAACTACAAATGAGATTAGGAATATCAGAGTAGGAGATAAAAACAAATTACAAAAAGAGCTAACTGACATATTACGTAATCAGTTGCGTGAATACAATGCAGAAGGGTTCACTCTAGAACATATTAAAAATCTTGAAAAAGTGTTGGATATCCAAATAAATGTTGTATGTGCTGAGGATTTCAATTCAGTTATCTCTAGTGAACCTGAGAAGTAAATAAACATTTACCTGTACAAAGATCACAACCACTTTGATGTAATTAACAGTATGGCTGCTTCCCTAGGATTGGTATATTTCTGTAATAAATGTGGGTGGGCTTACTGGTGGGTGGGTGGGCTTACTGGTAGTTCAGAGCTCCAACGTCAGGCACATAATGGGCCCCCTTAGGAATATGGCTGCAAGGGAGGGGAAGAAAACCAATGTGTACTCCGTGTGCATACCGGGAGGAGTCATTCCAGATAAGGAAAGGGTCCTTCCAGATGCCATGAAGGGTACAGGGTGCACCCATCTGCAGGTGGTCGCTCATGTCAGCCCCAATGATGTGTGTCGCTATGGATCGGAAGAAATCCTCTCTGGCTTCTGGCGGCTATCTGATTTGGTGAAGACTGTCAGTATCGCTAGCAGGATGAAATCAGAGTTTACCATCGACAGGACTGACTGTGGACTTTTTGTACAGAGCCGAGTGGAGGGTCTGAATCAGAGGCTGAGACGGTTCTGCGACCGTGTGAGCTGCAGATTCCTCGACTTGCGCCATAGGGTGGTGGGGTTTCGGGTTCCGCTGGATAGGTCAGGAGTCCACTACACACAGGAGGCGCCTCAGAGAGTGGAACTGCCTCATAGCGTGCGGGGCAAAGTCAGGACATGCGGGGACCAAGCAGTAATCGGTATTGTAATTGTAAACTGTCGAAGCTGTGTTGGTAAAGTACCTGAACTTCAAGCGCTGATAGAAAGCACCGAAGCTGAAATCGTTATAGGTATGGAAAGCTGGCTCAAGCCAGAGATAAATTCTGCCGAAAGTTTTACAAAGGCACAGACGGTGTTTAGAAAGGATAGATTGCATGCAACCTGTGGTGGCGTGTTTGTCACTGTCAGTAGTAGTTTATCCTGTAGTGAAACAGAAGTGGAATTATTATGGGTGGAGGTTAGACTCAACAACCGAGCTAGGTTAATAATTGGCTCCTTTTACCGACCTCCCGACTCAGCAGCATTAGTGGCAGAGCAACTGAGAGAAAATCTGAAATACATTTCACGTTAATTCCCTCAGCATGTTATAGTCTTAGGTGAAGATATCAATTTACCAGATATAGACTGGGACACAGATGTTTAGGACGGGTGGTAGCGACAGAGCATCGAGTGACATTATACTGAGTGCACTATCCGAAAATTACCTCGAGCAATTAAACAGAGAACCGGCTCGTGCAGATAACACCTTGGACCTACTGATAACAAACAGACTCGAACTTTTCGACTCTGTAAGCGCAGAACAGGACTCTGTGATCATAAGGCCGTTGCAGCATCCCTGAATATGGAAGTAAATAGGAATATAAAAAAAGGGAGGAAGGTTTATCTGTTTAGCAAGAGTAATAGAAGGCAGATTTCAGACTACCTAACAGATCAAAACGAAAATTTCTGTTTCGACACTGACAATGTTGAGTGTTTATGGAAAAAGTTCATCGCAATCGTAAAATGCGTTTTAGACAGGTACGGGCCGAGTAAAACTGTGAGGGATGGGAAAAACCCGCTGTGGTTCAATAACAAAGTTAGGAAACTACTGCGAAAGCAAAGAGAGCTTCACTGCAAATTTAAACGCAGCCAAAACCTCTGAGACAAACAGAAGCTAAAAAATGTCAAAGTTAGCGTAAGAAGGGCTATTCGTGAAGCGTTCAGTGAATTCGAATGTAAAATTTTATGTACCGACTTGAGAGAAAATCCCAGGAAGTTCTGGTGTCACGTTAAATCAGTAAGTGGATCGAAACAACATTGAAACAGAGGAAGACACGCGTAAAGCTGAAATACTAAACACCTTTTTCCATAGCTGATTCACAGAGGAAGACCGAATTGCAGTTTCTTCTCTAAATCCTTGCACAAACGCAAAAATGGCTGACATCGAATTAAGTGTCCAGGGAATAGAAAAGCAACTGAAATCACTCAACAGAAGGAAGTCCACTGGCCTGATGGGATACCAATTCGATTCTACACAGAGTACGCGAAAGAACTTGCCCCCCTTCTAACAGCGGTGTACCACAAGTCTGTAGAGGAACAGAAGGTTCCAAATGATTGGAAACGAAACACAGGTTATTCTAGTTTTCAAGAAGAGTCGTCGAGCAGATGCGCAAAACTATAGGATTATATCTCTGACATCGATCTGTTGTAGAATTTTAGAACATGTTTTTCGGAAACCCAGAATCTACTCTGTAGGAAGCAACAAGGATTCCGGAAACAGCGATCTTGTGTGATCCAACTTTATTTGTTCATGAGACCCAGAAAATATTATATACAGGCTCCCAGGTAGATGCCATTTTCCTTGACTTCCGGAAGGCGTTCGATACAGTTCCGCACTGTCGCCTGATAAACAAAGTAAGAGTCTACGGAATATCAGACCGGCTGTGTAGCTGGATTGAAGAGTTTTTAGCAAACAGAACACAGCATGTTCTCAATGGAGAGACGTCTACAGACGTTAAAGTAACCTCTGGCGTGCCACAGGGGAGTGTTAAGGGACCATTGCTTTTCACAATATATATAAATGACCTAGTAGGTAGTGTCAGAAGTTCCATGCGGCTTTTCGCGTATGATGGTGTAGTATGCAGAGAAGTTGCAGCATTAGAAAATTGTAGCGAAATGCAGGAAGATCTGCAGCTGATAGGGACTTGGTGCAGGGAGTGATGACTGGACCTTGACACAGACAAATGAAATGTATTGCGAATACATAGAAGGATCCTTTATTGTATGATTATATGATAGCGGAACAAACACTGATAGCAGTTACTTCTGTAAAATATCTGGGAGTATGCATATGGAACGATATGAAGTGGAATGATCGTATAAAATTAATTGTTGGTAAGGCGGGTGCCAGGTTGAGATTCATTGGGAGAGTCCTTAGAAAATGTAGTCCATCAACAAAGGAGGTGGCTTACAAAACACTCCTTCGACCTATACTTGAGCATTGCTCATCAGTGTGGGATCCATACCAGGTCGGGTTGACAGAGGAGATAGAGAAGATCCACAGAAGACGGCGCGTTTCGTCACAGGGTTATTTGGTAAACATGATAGCTTTACAGAGATGTGGCAGACTCTGCAAGAGAGGCGCTCTGCATCGCGGTGTAGCTTGCTGTCCAGGTTTCGAGAGGGTGCGTTTCTGGATGAGGTATCGAATATATTGCTTCTCCCTACTTATACCTCCCGAGGAGATCACGAATGTAAAATGACAGAGATTCAAGCGCGCACGGAGGCTTTCCGGCAGTCGTTCTTCCCGCGAACCATACACGACTGGAACGAGAAAGGGAGGTAATGACAGTGGCACATAAAGTGCCCTCTACCACACACCGTTGGGTGGCTTGCGGAGTATAAATGTAGATGTACATGTAGAAAATAGAGAGAAAAGCCTGTATACTATGCAATGGTCCAGAACATGACACTATGGAAAGCAAGATATACCGTGAAAAGTACAACAGATACTGCTATAATGAAGATTGCTTAAACAATCACAGCTTATAAATGTGAAGGATGCAAAAACATTTGTTTTAGATCTAAAGAACGTTAATGTGGCTTTGAACTTTGCAGTAATTGCAAACAAGCAGTTAAAGTTACAAAAGTTACATGGAATACAAATTGCAAAAAGAAGGCATCTGTGAAAGAAAATTTGCTGAGGATTTTATAATGCAAGGTTGCCCAAATTCTATTGAAGACTGTTGGTATATTAATCGAGAATTCAAAGATTTTTTATGTTTACCAGTGCTCCAAATGCAATAAAATAGTTGCTGCTAAAGAGTTTAAATGTTGTGAAAAAGGCTGCCCTAGGAGAGTGAATTTGACCTATACTGAGAGAAACATGTGGTTTGACTATGAAGCAAATCAAGAAACTGGAACACATATTCCAAATCTCATAATTTTTCACAATTTTAATGGAGGTACTGTTTAAAAATTTAAGACAAATGATGAATTCTGTCGTTGGATGATATCTGAAAAAAAAACCGCTATCACACATTCACAGCAAACTATGCGAAAGGTTACAATTCCTAAGTCATTTTGAAGTACTATGTTGAAAATACAATAAAGCCATATACTATCTACACAGGAAATAAATTGATGTAATTGGAGATCCAACAGTTAGCCCAAAAAATTATAGATAGTAGTAACTATGTCCAAGGGCCACTCAGTAGTTTTCCAAAAACTTTTGATTTCAAACAATTGAAGAGGGGATACTTCCCTCATTTGTTGCATACACAAGGAAATGAAAATTACATAGCACCTATCCCAGATGCTCAATATTATTGTGTTGACACTATGAAGCCAAAAGTTGGAGAAGCATTTATCAAATAGCATAGTTCCAGATTTAGGGAAAGCTATGTATTCAATATGAAGAAAGAAATTAGCGAGTATTGTAATTGTGATGTAGATATTTTGAGAAGAGGGTGTTTGGAATTAAGGAAACAATTTCTAGAGATAGCTAATATTGATCCATTCTGTTATTTAAACATAGCTGGAGTTTGTGTGGCTATTAACAGGACTAAATATTTACCTGAAAATACAATTACTGTATTGGATAAAGAAGACACAGAGAATTATCCTAAGGAATCCATAGCTTGTTTAAACAGTTGGAACAATAACAATATACTGCATGCTCTTAATGGTGGCAAAGTAAGAACAGCTGGTGGAAAAGTAGAAGGATTTTATAAAGAAACTAATACTGTTTATCAATACCATGGTTGTTTCTGGAATGGATATAAAAAATGTTTCAAAATTGAGACGATGAACAATAAAAATAAAGAAACAACAGATGACCTTTATCAAAAGACCTTAACAAGAAGTGAAGAAATACGAAATGCTGGATACAATTTAGTGGAAATGTGGAAATGTGATTGGCTTAACTCAGCAGAGAATAAAAAGCTTAAAAAATTGAAACAGTTACCAAAAATTGTTGAATCATTGAATCCAAGAGATGTTTTTCATGATGCCTGGACAAATGCAACAAAATTAAGAGTTAAAGCTGATGGTGTTAGCACAAAAATAAGACATGATGATGTATGCAGCCTTTATCCAGCTGTGAAATATGATTATTATCCTGAGCGACATGAAAGAAAATTTTATAGGCCAACATATTATACTAAAAATGATATGGATTTATAAAATGCAAAGTATTGGCGGCTAGAGGAGTGTATCATCCTGTTTTGCCTGTACGTGTACAAATCGATAAAAATGAAAAACTGCTGTTTCCTTTGTGTCAAGTGGGCAGAAGAACAAATAAGTAAATGGAATTACAGCAATGAAGAAAGTTTTATTGGAGCTTGGGTAACAAATTAAGTAAAACTGACTGTAGAAATGGGGTATAAGATTTTAGGTGCCTGTGAAATATGACATTTTAGAGATAAAAGTGACATGTTTCTTAAAAATTTTGTGAAAGATTTTCTGAAAATAAAACTCGAAAGAAGTCTGCATAATTTTGAAAGTGACAAAGAGTATACCAATACAGTTAAAGAGAAATTGGATATTAACTTGGGTTGTGATAGAATAAAGGAAAATCCTGGAATGCGAGCTGTACCTAAAACATGTCTTAATTCATTATGGGTAAAATTTGGGCAAAGGCAAAACATAAGGAAAACTGAGTATGTCACAGATTTACAGCAATAATTATGAGATACTACTGGATGATCGACTACATAATTTGGATATCAATTTCATTACTGAGCACAAGGTACAAAGGAGGTACAATTTCAAGGTTTATTATGTGGTAAACAATGCAGTTACAAACATCTTCATTGTTGCATTCACTATATCAAATGCAAAGCTTAAATTGTATGATAGGTTAAATAAACTAGGATGAAATGTTATATATTCTGACACTGATTCTGCAGTACACAGTTGATGATGACAAAGTCAATTTAGAGAAAGGTTGTATGTTGGGTGAATGGAAAGATAAGTTTGCAGATAATAAAAGGATTACAAATTGAGCTTTGACTGGAGCAAAGAGTTATTATTATGAGAAAAACGATGAAAGTTCTATGTTGAAAGTGAAATGATTCACATTAAATTACCAGAAATTCAAAAGTTGAATGGCCAATCTATGATAAGACTAAAAGAGAGTGAAGTGAGAGAAAAGATGCAATTAGAGTACAATCAGATAGCTAGAGATGAGTGGGTGTAGAAAATTAAATTACAGTGCCTTATGGATATTAAAAACTGAATAATGTATCTATATCTTCTAATGTGAAGGAAAAATTTATACCACATTCCTGATACAGAGTAACCTAGTTAGTTGCCTTCTGTTGTATTCTCTGATATCTAACTTGCTGGTTATAGAGTGAAAAACTTTAAAAGAATGAGTATACATTAATATAATTTTTTTATTTTTTTGTTAAATTATTTATAGGTAATTTACAATTTGTTATTACATTTATAGTCAAAAAAAGTTAGAATCTGAGTTTTCTGTTTCCTCCTTCATATTTCTATATCACTTATTTTTACGTCATCATGGTTACACCTTCTCAAATGGTCTATAGTTAAAGATCGTTTAAAATATTCGTTGCAAATAATAGATTCAATTTGTCTCCCTTGCATTTTATTATGTGTATCGACAAAAATGTCAAATTCAAATTCATCCCATACATTAGTTGTATTTATAAAATTAAAATTTTAAAAGATTATTAAAATTTTATTCTATATAAATGGAGCTGATTCCATGGACATCAAATACATCTACTGCTGTTGTCTCTACTCCAGAATCATCTATCATGAATATATTTGAATTTATTAACCACAGTCAGCTAAATTTGGACTCTTGGTTTAAAGATATTTGGGTTCAGTTATTTGAAGAAAAGAATGTATTGATTACAGATGATTAAAATAATATTCCATATACAGAGATATAACACAGTAATCCAACTGCTTTAGAGTACAAATCTATTGGGAAAAGAATGAATAAATTTAAACCAAATAATTTTGTTCAAAAGAAATGGCTTTTATTAACATTTAAAAATTTGAAAGAATCTGTAATGAAGTGAAGAAGAAATATTTGTTGATTATCTAAAATACACAGCATCTGTTAAAGAACAACAATAAAAGGGATAGAGCTGGAAGAAAAGCAAACAGAATGCCTTCACTTAATAGATGGAATATCTGATGTAGTAGAGATGAAGAAAGAGCAAATTATTTACACTACCAGATCCAAGCAATATGCCAAGAAAAACTATTTCAAAGTTTCAGAATGAGATTTTCACTCTGCAGTGGAGTGTGCGCTCATGTGAAACTTCCTGGCAGATTTTAACTGTGTACCAGACTGAGACTCGAACTCGGAACTTCTCCCTTATTTCAAAGTTGTTGGTGTATTATCTGAAAATAATCTTTCAGGAAGATTATCCAGTTATAAAGTGCAAGACCTGAAGACGATAAAATATTTTGTCAGAAAATACAAATGTACAGATTACAAATTAGTAGAGAATATCGTTAACACTTATTTTGGTGTACACAGGGTAGACAAAAGAAAAGACATTTACAACAATGTGTCTTATGTTGTTGAAAAATCATGTGTCCAATCAAATGATATTGTTGATGAAATAAATGAGGGGAGAAAAAATATTTATGAAGAAATTTTGAATATGTCTGCTATATAATTTTAGCTTATCAAATATATATTTTTATTCTATATAAATGGAGTCGATTTTAGACCTTGTTAATAACAAGCTTGCATACAATGGTAAGCAGGCATCCATGATTATTTATGAAAAAATAATCCATGGTTTAAAGGAAAAGAAGCTGCTGAAATTTTAGAATATGGCAATCCCCAACAACCCATCACAATAAATGTTGGTGAATATCATCATATTCATTAGAAAATTTATTAAATCAAGGAGTGCTATTCAATTGCACACCTTTTAATATGCAGCCAAACACAATATTCATTAATGAATGTGACCTTTATTCCCTTACTTTATCTTGTAGAAAAGAAGAAGCAAACAAATTGAACATTGGGTTGCTCATGAAGTTTTACCGTCAATTAGGAAAAAATGGTCAATATAAACAACAAAATGAAATTAATTACTTAAAAATAAAGTTGAAAGTATGAGAAATATGTTAAATATTGCCAGAGACATAATTCAAGAGAAAAATGAAATTATTGACAATCATGGCACTCCTCTAACCGTTAATCGAGACAAACACAGTAAATTTCTTTTAATCAACAAAAACATATGCATGAATATATGTATTATGTTATAAGAACTCAAAATTGTTCTGTAAATTCTAGAATGAATGAATTACGAGCATATTATCCAGAAACAGAAATAACTTTCAGAATCACAAAGCCAAACCTAATTAATTTATGTAATTAGTGAACGAAAGATTACCAGTAATTTCTGAAGGAAATAATTTTGAGACGAGTTTAAATGAAGATATTCTTATAAGAGAAATAATGAGCACTAAAATTGAGCATTAAATAATTACTTTATTTTTATCAATTCAACTGCTGTTTAAATTATCAAATCCTAACCATTTAACATACCCTTTATCTCCTTTTGTCTCAAAAATTCTTCAACATGATATACATCTGGATATTTTGTTCTCTGTAGCTCTTGTTCATAAAAACTTCTTTCAATACCTTTCAATTTGTGTTTGACTGGAATAGAATGAATAACAGATTCAAATTCAAAAATTTTTGTTGACTACTTGGCTATGTATCCTTTTTCAAAAAGTCTTTTAAGGATACAGGGTACTTTTCTGGCTCAATATTATGTAAATTTTTGTTGACCAGTTGGCTGTGTATCCTTTTTCAAAAAGTCCTTTAAGGATACAGGGTACATTTCTGGCTCAATATTATGTAAAAATCAACACCTATTTCTTCCAGGCACTATTCATAATCTATATGTTTTACAGATTTCTTGTTGATATCAGGTAATGGAGCATACTTTCTAAACAAATTAGAAGTATTCTGATGTAATTCTTCATGTTTTCCTGGTGATCTGTTGACATCTTGGATACTCGGGAATCCAACCGGATATCTCGCAATGTGCCTCGCTGTCTTCTGCAGTCGCGGATGTTCCGACTGCCGTCCGCGCCCGTTTTGGCCGCCCTCAACGGTAGCGGTCGACATCTTAGGTGTGTCAGACGTGATCTGAGATGTTGGGTACTCTGTCTCATGACCTTACTATGATTTCCACTTCTGTTTCGTGCTGGGCGCTACATAATAATGTGTTCCGTCTGCGGTCCGCGCCCGCCAGACGCGGCTACATTGGCCCTCTCTGGCGCCGGTGTTCCGACTGCGCCCAGCCTGGCCGTCTTCTGAAGTCGAGTTCATGATCTGGTGTGTGTCAAATCTGGTCTCTAATGTCCGAGTCCTTGTCTCACGGCTGTTCTCTCGGTCTCCACTTCTATTTCTTGTAGAATCTTGGAGTGTCCTGCGTTGAGTTTTCACAAGCTCAAGCGCTGGATTCCAGGCAGTGCTGATTTGGTATTCTGAGTCATGGTTGATTAGATTATCTGTGACCTTAATCTCAATGGCTTGTTTAATGGCACTGTCCCAAAATCTTGGCGTCTGTGGCACAATCTTGGTGTCACTGTAATCCATTGAATGACCAAGTCCCAGACATTGCTTTGCTATGGCTGATTTACTTGCCTGTCTGAGTCTGGTATGTCTCTGGTGTACTTTACACCTGATGTCCACAGTTCTGCGGGTGTGGCCAATGTATCCCACACCGGCATGGTATGTTGTAAATACCTGGCTTGCATAGCCCCAGGTTATCTTTTACATTCCCCAGTATAGCCCCAGTTTTGATGGGTGGCCAAAATATGCTCTTGATGTCATATTTCTGGAGAATCTTGCTGATTTTGGCAGAGATATGTCCAGCGTATGGCAGGTATGCCATCTTCTTTGCCTCTTCTGATTCTTCTTCTGGATCCTTTGGCTGACTGCCAGGTTCAAGTGCCTTCTGGATACCTCTAGAGGAATGGGTGACTCGGGATACCAAATCAGCACGGCCTAGAATACAGCGCCGCAATGCAGGACACTCCAAGATTCTACAAGAAATAGTACTGGAGACTGAGAGAACTGCCATGAGACAAATTTTCGGACATTAGAGACCAGATTTAACACACCCCCGATCATGAAATCGACTTCAGAAGACGGCCAGGCCAAATGCACCCGGCGGTCGGAACGCCGGCGCCCAGAGAGGGGCAATGTAGCCACAAACGTTGAGGACGGCATAAACGGGCGCGGACGGCAGTCGGAACTTCCATGACTGGAGGGGTCCATTGAAGCCGAGTCTGGCGAGCGTGGACCACAGACGGAACACTCGACTCGGCGCGTACCTATTACGAAACGCCCAGCTCCTTCCAGGCTTAAATACTGGACTCAATCGACCCAAGGACCAGTCTCAGGTAGCACCTGAAGAAGACAGCAAGGCATGCTGTTGTAATATCGTGCGGGAACGATGCGAATGTCCGGCTGGATTCCTGAATATCCGGGATGTCAAAATAGAAGTATTTCGAATATTTTTGAACCTGATTAGGGTTATTAAAAATTACAAAGATGCAACTTTTTTCCATAATGCTTCTTCAAATTGAGGTACCATTTAATCCAATGTTATACATTTGAAGGAGACCAAATTCTTACCAGATATGCATGACATGATGGCTGACGTGCTAGGCCTCTTTAACTCCACCTATTACGTATATTACAAGGATAATTAAATATTACATCTCACATTTCAATTTTTCTACCTTTTCATAATAAAAACGTTATTTTTTCTATAATTTAGTTGATACTGCAATAAAGCTTATGTCCAGTACATAAGTATCGACTCTTGCAAAAAATTAGGGCAATGCTTTATGAACTTTAGGAAGTATTTGTATGTGAATTCCGAAAAATACAACTTGCAGAAAATTGCGAATTAAGATATGAGTCCAATTAAACTGTGTCTCGGAACATTCCTGAAGCATAGTCTTTATCTTGCAGCATTTCTTCACCTTCAAGCTTCCTCTTCACATTCCTTTTAGTATTTCTTCCCTCTTTGGTAACTTGAAGAGCGAATCTGTAAGCTTCATGTCTGTCACACGCAAGCAATTGGTCTTCCATATTGGAACCCCATTTTATGCTTAAATTTCTCAGAACTTGCAACTTTCATATCACTCCATCATTGAAACATATCACTGCATATAGTACACCAACTATAATTTATTTGCTCCTACAAAAACGTTCTTGGGTAATCTTTCCCATATGCAGTGCTTGAAACTTTTGTTTGTATTCTGAGTGTCCCCATAGAGAGATTAACTAACCAAAATAAGGTCATTCATGTATCTAAAAATTTGTTTTATTTCATTCATAGCAGGCTAGGAAGAGAATGCTTATGAATTACATCTGACGACTTGGTTTTGTTTATTGGTAACCACACCAAGGATCTGCTCCTTTAGGGTAAGGTCCATGAACATTGTGGTCATCTGTGGACAACTTATGAAAGTAGATGGCCCATACAGCTTTTGTCATTGCTGTAACTTCATTCAGAGGTGTATTTCGTCGAATGGCTAGCCTATAATGACTCTGAAGAAGGTCTTCTGAAGAAAGTCTATTTCAGTTTCTGTCAATCTGCATTGGCCAGAGACAAATGTTCCTTGAGGCAGGAACTTTCCTTTTATTTCTCTTGATAGCTTGCTCAATCTAGCACCCATTCTCTGTTGCACATGTCCACAACATTCCAATTTTGTTACCAAGGTATCACCATAAACATTGAATTCATTAATTTTATTGAAAGCCTTAGCCCATCACCCAGGTACTTTCTACATCTGACGTTATAAATGGGCAGCGACCTCTGAAATATTTTTAGAGCTCTATCAGACTCCATAACTCCACTGTGACCATTATAATTCTTAGAACATTGATGTTCAATATGTCCTTCAGTGTTACCATGGCAGGTGTGGCAGTACTTAGATAAGCACTCAACATCAACAAATTTTCCATTCTCCTAAGAAGTAGTACTTACAACGCCATTCAAGGAACGATGTCCTCGACATTATCAAGTCCCATCAATTGCAACAGCAATGACCCTGGTTCCACTAATATTTAAAGTTTCTTTTACTACACGTTTCATATATGCTTTAGACACCACTAAAAGTATTTATATGTTCTTGATGAACCTACTGGGAGGAGGAGGAAGGTCCATCAAACCACAAAACGTTTGAGCAGCCTTTTTTCCCCTTCCTATTGCACGCTTTGCATACACTAAAACCAAATTGATATCATATGAATAATGCACAATGTTCGAAGTCATTTTCGAGGTAGATTTATTGCATGATCTACACACAGCGACTAAATTTGGCGCTAAACCCTTTAAACCCTTCCTGCTACTTTGCTGTTCAGTTATTTCCAGACAGCCTACACCATCACATTATTTAAATTTCGCCATTTCCTGTATCAGAGAAGATAAGATGCCAAATCAACAACAACAAATACACTACAAACAACATCAATGTTAATACAAAAATTTCAATCACCAGGAGGCGTGCCATGTAGAAGTTTCTTCCCTGGGGAATTGATACAAAGACTACTTTCCACAGTGTGGCTTGCTTTGTTTGTGAACTGGATACCACAGAATTTCCTTTTGTTGAATTTCTTGATGTGTGGCATAGTTTGTATTTATTGCACACTAAACGATATGTACTTCCATAAATATTTATAGCCCTTGGGCAACAAATATTTAGTAACACCAGAAGAAATTCCTTTAGTGAAACAAAAGTAAATACCACCAAAGATAATCATTTATAGACAGTAAAAACCTGCACTGTAGCCAACATATACAATGTATCATAGGTGTAATCGCTGGAAACAGAAAGTTCACAGTTCTTTTGGAAATAACACTGGTTTTTGTAACATAAATAAATGAGGTGGGGTGGTATATGTGACTGTAACTTTAAAATTTCGTTTATATAGGTAATTTTTCATTTGAAATGCTATAATGTATATATGAACGTAATCAGGGAAGACTACAGAATTTAATAAAGCCATAAAAATTCGATTTTTCTACCATTTATAAGCACCCCATATCCGTAAATTTACTAATCCTCATTTTTATCTCCTTTTTTTAAATTTTGGAGATGCTAGACCCATATCCCAGGTAGGCCTCAAATTTTTCTCATTAACTTCAATTGTTTTCATTTTTATATTTGAATGGTTTGTGTTATTATATTCATCAACTAAATTGTTAACCCAGTGCACTTATAATGTCCTTAAATAGCATATTTTTAAAAAACATATTTTCTTTTAAGTGTTCTGTTAAATAATTCAACAACAAATGCTGTTAATTCACTAAAAGGTGAACAATTGTTAATGTTATATTTCTTCATCAGTTCTTTAAATTATTTATTGTAGAGTTCTTTGCCATTATATGTTTGCAAATTTTTTGGCTTTGTAGTGATTGATTTTTTTTCAAAAGCAACAACAACATTCTTACATGTTATATCTTTAAGTGGAATAGCCCAAGCAAATTTAGAAAAGATATTGCTAACACTTAATAAAAATTTATATCCCTGATTTATCTTTGAAATTCATTTCAATTCGCTGGACTCCATTTCGACTACATCGGCTTCCCATAGATCATCTATACCAAGAGAAATTATACTTCCTCATTTAAAATTTTTGTCATCAGTTTATAGAATTCATTAATAATTTCTTCACGAATATTAGAGGTGAGTGATTTGCTCACCCCTACACTTACAAAATTTTTTAATCAATTTATGCTTTTTGCTTTTACATACTTTACAAGACCTTCAATTCTTTGTCTTCAGTTTTTAGTTGCTAACCTGTGAGGATCATCCATTTATATAGATTAAAAAATTTAATAAGATTAAAATTATTTCTTCAAATATAATTAACTTTACATCAACTCTAAGAGTTTTAACAGAATCTTTTAATCTAAATTGAGAAAATTGGATTTGTTTACAATTATTGATTGATTACTATTATTTATTTGGTATAGTTTATCAACCACTCATAAAGTGATATCACACTCATCAGATTTTAAATCTCTACTTATATTCTTACCAACAATTAATGGCTATTTTAAGTCCAAAATTGTATATGGAAGTATGCATTTTTTGTTAACTTCCAGTCATAAAAAAAATTCAATAATTTGTGTATCATATACATTAGCTTTAAGATTTACCTTATATAAGTATGGAGTTAAATCTGTTTTGTGAAATAATTTGAAAAAGCTTTCTCTACTTCTTTTCTTGTAAAGTAATTTGACAGACCGATTTTACTGTCATAATTATTCAACTGTGTTAGATTAATAGTATATTCACGTTCTGTAACATTTGATAACTCATTCTGTAAATAATGTTTGTTCACTATATTCTTAGCGTCAATTGGGTCACTTACATTCGACAGTCTTCTACCCTTAAAGACAATATAGCCTCTAGTTACTTCAAAAATGGCAAAAATTCTTTATGTAATTGTTTAATTGGAATATTTATTTTTGCTTCTATTAAGGATATAAAATCTATGATTAATGACTCAAATTTTGAAATTAATTGATTACCATTTTTTGGCTCTGATGACTGAAAATCCTCAAAGAGGTTATTTCCAAAAATGTCCATTTAATAAAATCAGAATGCCACTAAACTTGTAATTTCAATGCAAATACACATAAATGACCACAAATTACTTTATAAAATTTTTATACTCTCTCAGCATTGTAGTACAGATATTTTTTCCCAGATAATTAACTAGTTTATTCGGTATATTACCACCAAATGAATCAAAAACAAATTTTATATCTTTAATTTTATGATAACAAATTCAGTGAGAACCAACATGATCAGATGTATCTAAATTAAATATTACAGATTCTTATTCTCTAGGATAGCTTGTTAATTCATCAAGCATGAGGATGACACAAAAGTTTTTGGTTTTTAATTGTTTAACTAATTCTTCTCTATAAAAATTACTTAATGCAGTTGGATAGAAATCGATTACTTTTCTGCAAACTTTTTTCTAGATCCTGCACCTTTCTTTTCAATTGCTTGATTGTGCCTTTTTTGTTCTTCTAATTCTGCATCAGATTTTTTCTTGTTTATTACTACAATTGCAATTGCTGCAGACCCAGCAGCAAGTGAACCAATAGTTGCTAGATATGGTAATGCAGCTAAGAGTAATGGAAGAAATCCATCTTCCTGTTTTGTTAATTCAGCGCCTTCTTTCTATTTTGTTAGATATTCAAAAATCTTTCTCACAGCAATTACATCTTGTGTAATGAGTAATTACCACCTGTTTTTCAGAAGTTTTCGTTCTTGTGCATCAGTTAAAAATGGTTCAATACTATTGAATTCATAATTACTCATTTGAAGTTCTATTTATTTTGTCCTATTCTTGCCACTAGGTAGCAAAGTATATTCGATTGAAAGTTATTCATTTATATAGATTAAAAAATTTATAAGAATTAATATTTTTTAGATAGCAGTGTGTTACTGCTACTGAAATTTTCACAATCACCAAACATTTTCATTCATACCGAATTTTCTCTTTCCATACATAACGCCTTTAACTGCAGTGGCTGCAACTTTTTCTTCTAATGTTATATCACTTGCATGCATTCTTTCATTTGCAGCTAATTGAAGTTCTTTGTCAGCTTCATGTCTTTTTTCTATAATTTTATGATCACAATTGTTACTGTCATGTTGTTTGCAAGTTCCATCTAATAGATTTATTCCTTGATCTCCATGTGCTGATCTTTCTTTTAGTTTAGTGAAAGGTCCACAAAATTTATAGCCCAGAAGATGCATCTCAGGCTTTGGTACATTATTTAAATGACTAATCCTTTTCCATGCTCTTCACTTTTACAAAATGTATGAGGGAGATTATTCAAAATTCTGATCAAATGTGGAATTCCTTTTGGATTGTTAACGATGAAATCACTAAATTTATTTATCAACATTAGCACTATTCCCACCTTTTCATTGTGATAATTTTCATTTCTGTCAATTAATTGGTGAACATAATTCATTTAGACATATTCGATTGGTTTTTTTGAATATTTTTTTACTAAGACTTCACCAACTTTTTCTCCCTCACTTTGCAATGAATCATCTAAATTTTTGCCTCAGTGCTGGAAAAAATTCATTAAAAATTTCCTTTATCAAATAATTTGATGATTAGGGTTTTAAAAATAACAAGGAAATTGATGCAATTTTTTTCCATAATGCTTCTTCAAATTGAGGTACCATTTAATCTGATGTTATACATTTGAAGGAGACCAAATTCTTACCAGATATGCATGACATGATGGCTGACGTGCTAGGCCTCTTTAACTCCACCTATTACGTATATTACAAGGATAATTAAATATTACATCTCACATTTCAATTTTTCTACCTTTTCATAATAAAAACGTTATTTTTTCTATAATTTAGTTGATACTGCAATAAAGCTTATGTCCAGTACATAAGTATCGACTCTTGCAAAAAATTAGGGCAATGCTTTATGAACTTTAGGAAGTATTTGTATGTGAATTCCGAAAAATACAACTTGCAGAAAATTGCGAATTAAGATATGAGTCCAATTAAACTGTGTCTCGGAACATTCCTGAAGCATAGTCTTTATCTTGCAGCATTTCTTCACCTTCAAGCTTCCTCTTCACATTCCTTTTAGTACTTCTTCCCTCTTTGGTAACTTGAAGAGCGAATCTGTAAGCTTCATGTCTGTCACACGCAAGCAATTGATCTTCCATATTGGAACCACATTTTATGCTTAAATTTCTCAGGACTTGCAACTTTCATATCACTCCATCATTGAAACATATCACTGCATATAGTACACCAACTATAATTTATTTGGTCCTACAAAAACGTTCTTTGGTAATCTTTACCATATGCAGTGGTTGAAACCTTTGTTTGTATTCTGAGTGTCCCCATAGAGAGATTTACTAACCAAAATAAGGTCGTTCATGTATCTAAAAATTTGTTTTATTTCATTCATAGCAGGCTAGGAAGAGAATGCTTATGAATTACATCTGACGACTTGGTTTTGTTTATTGGTAACCACACCAAGGATCTGTTCCTTTAGGGTAAAGTCCATGAACATTGTGGTCATCTGTGGACAACTTATGAAAGTAGGTGGCCCACACAGCTTTTGTCATTGCTGTAACTTCATTCAGAGGTGTATTTCGTCGAATGGCTAGCCTATAATGACTCTGAAGAAGGTCTTCTGAAGAAAGTCTATTTCAGTTTCTGTCAATCTGCATTGGCCAGAGACAAATGTTCCTTGAGGCAGGAACTTTCCTTTTATTTCTCTTGATAGCTTCTTCAATCTAGCACCCATTCTCTGTTGCACATGTTCACAACATTCCAGTTTTGTTACCAAGGTATCACCATAAACATTGAATTCATTAATTTTATTGAAAGCCTTAGCCCATCACCCAGGTACTTTGTACATCTGACATTATAAATGGGCAGCGACCTCTGAAATATTTTTAGAGCTCTATCAGACTCCATAACTCCACTGTAACCATTATAATTCTTAGAACATTGATGTTCAATATGTCCTTCAGTGTTACCATGGCAGGTGTGGCAGTACTTAGATAAGCACTCAACATCAACAAATTTTCCATTCTCCTAAGAAGTAGTACTTACAACGCCATTCAAGGAACGATGTCCTCGACATTATCAAGTCCCATCAATTGCAACAGCAATGACCCTGGTTCCACTAATATTTAAAGTTTCTTTTACTACACGTTTCATATATGCTTTAGACACCACTAAAAGTATTTATACGTTCTTGATGAACCTACTGGGAGGAGGAGGGAGGTCCATCAAACCACAAAACGTTTGAGCAGCCTTTTTTCCCCTTCCTATTGCACGCTTTGCATACACTAAAACCAAATTGATATCATATGAATAATGCACAATGTTCGAAGTCATTTTCGAGGTAGATTTATTGCATGATCTACACACAGCAACTAAATTTGCCGCTAAACCCTTTAAACCCTTCCTGCTACTTTGCTGTTCAGTTATTTCCAGACAGCCTACACCATCACATTATTTAAATTTCGCCAATTCCTGTATCAGAGAAGATAAGATGCCAAATCAACAACAACAAATACACTACAAACAACATCAATGTTAATACAAAAATTTCAATCACCAGGAGGCGTGCCATGTAGAAGTTTCTCCCCTGGGGAACTGATACAAAGACTACTTTCCACAGTGTGGCTTGCTTTGTTTGTGAACTGGATACCACAGAATTTCCTTTTGTTGAATTTCTTGATGTGTGGCATAGTTTGTATTTATTGCACACTAAAGGATACGTACTTCCATAAATATTTATAGCCCTTGGGCAACAAATATTTAGTAACACCAGAAGAAATTCCTTTAGTGAAACAAAAGTAAATACCACCAAAGATAATCATTTACGGACAGTAAAAACCTGCACTGTAGCCAACATATACAATGTATCATAGGTGTAATCGCTGGAAACAGAAAGTTCACAGTTCTTTTGGAAATAACACTGGTTTTTGTAACAGAAATAAAGGAGGTGGGGTAGTATATGTGACTGTAACTTTAAAATTTCGCTTATATAGGTAATTTTTCATTTGAAATGCTATAATGGATATATGAATGTAATCAGGGAAGACTATAGAATTTAATAAAAGTCATAAAAATTCGATTTTTCTACCATTTATAAGCACCCCATATCCGTAAATTTACTAATCCTCATTTTTATGTCCTTTTTTTAAATTTTGGAGATGATAGACCCATATCCCAGGTAGGCCTCAAATTTTTCTCATTAACTTCAATTGTTTTCATTTTTATAGTTGAATGGTTTGTGTTATTATATTCATCAACTAAATTGTTAACCCAGTGCACTTATAATGTCCTTAAATAGCATATTTTTAAAAAACATATTTTCTTTTAAGTGTTCTGTTAAATAATTCAACAACAAATGCTTTAAATTCACTGAAAGTTGAACGATGGTTAATGTTATATTTCTTCATCAGTTCTTTAAATTATTTATTTTAGAGTTCTTTGCCATTATATGTTTGCAAATTTTTTGGCTTTGTAGTGATTGATTTTTTTTCAAAAGCAACAACAACATTCTTACATGTTATATCTTTAAGTGGAATAGCCCAAGCAAATTTAGAAAAGATATTGCTAACACTTAATAAAAATTTATATCCCTGATTTATCTTTGAAATTCATTTCAATTCGCTGGACTCCATTTCGACTACATCGGCTTCCCACAGATCATCAATACCAAGAGAAATTATACTTCCTCATTTAAAATTTTTGTCATCAGTTTATAGAATTCATTAATAATTTCTTCACGAATATTAGAGGTGAGAGATTTGCTCACCCCTACACTTACAAAAATTTTTAATCAATTTATGCTTTTTGCTTTTACATGCTTTACAAGAACTTCAATTCTTTGTCTTCAGTTTTTAGTTGTTAACCTATGAGGATCATCCATTTATATAGATTAAAAAATTTTATAAGATTTAAATTATTTCATCAAATATAATTGACTTTACATCAACTCTAAGAGTTTTAACAGAATCTTTTAATCTGAATTGAGAAAATTTGATTTGTTTACAATTATTGAATGATTACTATTATTTATTTGGTATAGTTTATCAACCACCCATACAGTGATATCAAACTCATCAGATTTTAAATCTCTACTTATATTCTTACCAACAATTAATGACTATTTTAAGTCCAAAATCGTATATGGAAGTATGCATTTTGTGGTAACTTCCAGTCTAAAACAAAATTCGATAATTTGCTTATCATATACATTAGCTTTAAGATTTACCTTATCTAAGTATGGAGTTAAATCTGTTTTGTGAAATAATCTGAAAAATCTTTCTCTACTTCTTTTCTTGTAAGGTAATTTGACAGACCGATTTTACCGTCATAATTATTCAACTGTGATAGAATAATAGTATATTCACGTTCTGTAACAATTGATAACTCATTCTGTAAATAATGTTTGTTCACTATATCCTTAGCGTCAATTGGGTCACTTACATTCGACAGTCTTCTACCCTTAAAGACAATGTAGCCTCTAGTTACTTTAAAAATGGCAAAAATTCTTTATGAAATTCATTAATTGGACTATTTATTTTTGCATGTATTGAGGATATAAAATCTATGATTAATGAATCAAATTTTGAAATTAATTGATTACCATTTTTTGGCTCTGATGACTGAAAATCCTTAGAGTTTATTTCCAAAAATGTCCATTTAACAAAATCAGAATGCCACTAAACTTGTAATTTCATTGCAAATACACATAAATGACCACAAATTACTTTATAAAAATTTTATACTCTCTCAGCATTGTAGTACAGATATTTTTTCCCAAATAATTAACTAGTTTAATCGGTATATTACCACCAAATGAATCAAAAACAAATTTTATATCTTTAATTTTATGATAACAAATTCAGTGAGAACCAACATGATCAGATGTATCTAAATTAACTATTACAGATTCTTATTCTCTAGGATGGCTTGTTAATTCATCAAGCATAAGGACGACACAAAAGTGTTTGGTTTTTAATTGTTTAACTAATTCTTCTATATAAAAATTACTTAATGCAGTGGCATAGAAATCGATTACTTTTCTGTAAACTTTTTTCTAGATCCTGCACCTTTCTTTTCCATTGCTTGATTATGCCTTTTTTGTTCTTCTAATTCTGCATCAGATTTTTTTCTTGTTTATTACTACATTTGCAGTTGCTGCAGATCCAGCAGCAAGTGAACCAATAGTTGCTAGATATGGTAATGCAGGTAAGAGTAATGGACGAAATACATCTTCCTGTTATGTTAATCCAGCGCCTTCTTTCTTTTCTTGTTAGATATTCAAAAATCTTTTTCACAGCAATTACATCTCGTGTAATGAGTAATTACCACCAGTTTTTCAGTTGTTTTCGTTCTTGTGCATCAGTTAAAAATGGTTCAATACTATTTAATTGATAATTATTCATTTGAAATTCTATATATTTTGTTCTATTCTTGCCACTAGGTAGCAAAGTATATTCGATTGAAAGTTATTCATTTCTATAGATTAAAAAATTTATAAGAATTAATATTTTTTAGATAGCAGTGTGTTACTGCTACTGAAATTTTCACAATCACCAAACATTTTCATTCATACCGAATTATCTCTTTCCATACATAATGCCTTTAACTGCAGTGGCTGCAACTTTTTCTTCTAATGTTACATCACTTGCATGCATTCTTTCATTTGCAGCTAATTGAAGTTCTTTGTCAGCTTCATGTCTTTTTTCTATAATTCTATGATCACAATTGTTACTGTCATGTTGTTTGCAAGTTCCATCTAATGGATTTATTCCTTGATCTCCATGTCCTGATCTTTCTTTTAGTTTAGTGAAAGGTCCACAAAATTTATAGCCCAGAAGATGCATCTCAGGCTTTGGTACATTATTTAAATGACTAATCCTTTTCCATGCTCTTCACTTTTACAAAATGTATGAGGGAGGTTATTCAAAATTCTGATCAAATGTGGAATTCCTTTTGGATTGTTAACGACGAAATCACTAAATTTATTTATCAACATTAGCACTATTCCCACCTTTTCATTGTGATAATTTTTATTTCTGTCAATTAATTGGTGAACATAATTCATTTAGACATATTCGATTGGTTTTTTTGAATATTTTTTACTAAGACTTCACCAACTTTTTCTCCCTCACTTTGCAATAAATCATCTAAATTTTTGCCTCAGTGCTGGAAAAAATTCATTAAAAATTTCCTTTATGAAATATTTGATGATTAAATTTATTAAAAATTACAAAGAAATTGATGCAATTTTTTTCCATAATCCTTCTTCAAATTGAGGTACCACTTACTCCGATGTTATACATTTGAAGGAGACCAAATTCTTACCAGATATGCATGACATGATGGCTGACGTGCTAGGCCTCTTTAACTCCACCTATTATGTATATTACAAGGATAATTAAATATTACATCTCACATTTCAATTTTTCTAATTTTTCATAATAAAAACATTATTTTTTCTATAATTTAGTTGATACTGCAATAAAGCTTATGTCCATTACATAAGTATCGACTATTGCAAAAAATTAGGGCAATGCTTTATGAACTTTAGGAAATATTTGTATGTGAATTCTGAAAAATACAACTTGCAGAAAATTGCGAATTAAGATATGAGTCCAATTAAACTGTGTCTCGGAACATTCCTGAAGCATAGTCTTTATCTTGCAGCATTTCTTCATCTTCAAGCTTCCTCTTCACATTCCTTTTTGTACTTCTTTCCTCTTTGGTAACTTGAAGAGCGAATCTGTAAGCTTCATGCACCTACTGTCTGTCACACACAGGCAATTGATCTTCCATATTAAAACCACATTTTATGCTTAAATTTCTCAGGACTTGCAACTTTCATATCACTCCATCATTGAAACATATCACTGCATATAGTACACCAACTATAATCTATTTGGTCCTACAAAACGTTCTTGGGTAATCTTTCCTATATGCAGTGGTTGAAACTTTTGTTTGTATTCTGAGTGTCCCCATAAAGAGATTTACTAACCAAAAAAAGGTCATTCATGTATCTAAAAATTTGTTTTATTTCATAAATAGCAGGCTAGGAAGAGAATGCTTATGATATTACATCTGACGACTTGGCTTTGTTTATTGGTAACCACACCAAGAATCTGCTCCTTTAGGGTAAAGTCCATGAACAGGGTGGTCATCTGTGGACAACTTATGAAAGTAGATGGCCCATACAGCTTTTGTCATTGCTGTAACTTCATTCAGAGATGCAATTCGTCGAATGGCTAGCCTATAATGACTCTGAAGAAGGTCTTCTGAAGAAAGTCTATTTCAGTTTCTGTCAATCTGCATTGGCCAGAGACAGATGTTCCTTGAGGCAGGAACTTTTCTTTTATTCCTCTTGATAGCTTCCTCAATCTAGCACCCATTCCCTGTTGCACATGTCCACAACATTCCAGTTTTGTTACCAAGGTATCACCACAAACATTGAATTCATTAATTTTATTGAAAGCCTTAGCCCATCACCCATGTACTTTGTACATCTGACATTATAAATGGGCAGCGACGTCTGAAATATTTTTAGAGCTCTATCAGACTCCATAACTCCACTGTAACCATTATAATTCTTAGATCATTGATGTTCAATATGTCCTTCAGTGTTACCCTGGCAGGTGTGGCAGTACTTAGATAAGCACTCAACATCAACAAATTTTCCATTCTCCTAAGAAGTAGTACTTACAACGCCATTCAAGGAACGATGTCCTCGACATTATCAAGTCCCATCAATTGCAACAGCAATGACCCTGATTCCACTAATATTTAACGTTTCTGCCACTAAACGTTTCATATATGCTTTAGACACAACTAAAAGTACTTATATGCACTTGATGAACCTACTGGGAGGAGGAGGAAGTTCCATCAAACCACAAAGCGTTTGAGCAGCCTTTTTTCCCCTTCCTATTGCACGCTTTGCATACACTAAAACCAAATTGATATCATACGAATAATGCACAATGTTCGAAGTCATTTTCGAGGTAGATTTATTGCATGATCTACACACAGCAACAACATTTGGCGCTAAACCCTTTAAACCCTTCCTGCTACTTTGCTGTTCAGTTATTTCCAGACAGCCTACACCATCACATTATTTAAATTTCGCCATTTCCTGTATCAGAGAAGATAAGATGCCAAATCAACAATAACAAATACACTACAAACAACATCATTGTTAATACAAAAATTTCAGTCATCAGGAGGCATGCCATGTGGAAGCTTCTTCCCTGGGGAACTGATACAAAGACTACTTTCAACAGTGTGGCTTGCCTTGTTTGTGAACTGGTTACCACAGAATTTCCTTTTGTTGAATTTCTTGATGTGTGGCATAGTTTGTATTTATTGCACACTAAAGGATATGTACTTCCATAAATATTTATAGCACTTGGGCAACAAACATTTAGTAACACCAGAAGAAACTCCTTTAGTGAAACAAAAGTAAATACCAACAAAGATAATAATTTACAGACAATAAAAACCTGCACTGTAGCCAACATATACAATGTATCATATGTGTAATCGCTGGAACAGAAAGTTCACAGTTCTTTTGGAAATAACACTGGTTTTTGTAACAGAAATAAAGGAGGTGGGATGGCATATGTGACTGTAACTTTAAAATTTCGTTTATATAGGTAATGTTTCATTTGAAGTGCTATAATGGATATATGAATGTAATCAGGGAAAACTATACAATTTAATAAAAGTCATAAAAATTCGATTTTTCTACCATTTATAATCACCCCATATCCGTAAATTTACTAATCCTCATTTTTATCTCCTTTTTTTAAATTTTGGAGATGATAGACCCATATCCCAGGTAGGCCTCAAATTTTTCTCATTAACTTCAATTGTTTTCATTTTTATAGTTGAATGGTTTGTGTTATTATATTCATCAACTAAATTGTTAACCCAGTGCACTTATAATGTCCTTAAATAGCAAATTTTTAAAAAACATATTTTCTTTTAAGTGTTCTGTTAAATAATTCAACAACAAATGCTTTTAATTCACTAAAAGTTGAACAATGATTAATGTTATATTTCTTCATCAGTTCTTTAAATTATTTATTTTAGAGTTCTTTGCCATTATATGTTTGTAAATTTTTTAGCTTTCTAGTGACGGAAATTTTTTCAAAAGCAACAACAACATTCTTACATGTTATATCTTTAAGTGGAATAGCCCAAGCAAATTCAGAAAAGATATTGCTAACACTTAATAAAAATCTATATCCCTGATTTATCTTTGAAATTCATTTCAATTTGCTGGACTCCATTTCGACTAGATCGGCTTCCCATAGATCATCAATACCAAGAGAAATTATACTTCCTCATTTAAAATTTTTGTCATCAGTTTATAGAATTCATTAATAATTTCTTCACGAATATTAGAGGTGAGAGATTTGCTCACCCCTACACTTACAAAATTTTTTAATCAATTTATGCTTTTTGCTTTTACATACTTAACAAAGACCTACAATTCTTTGTCTTCAGTTTTTAGTTGTTAACCTACGAGGATCATCCATTTATATAGAATAAAAAATTTAATAAGATTTAAATTATTTCACCAAATATAATTAACTTTAGATCAACTCTAAGAGTTTTAACAGAATCTTTTAATCTGAATTGATAAAATTTGATTTGTTTACAATTATTGAATGATTACTATTATTTATTTGGTATAGTTTATCAACCGCCCATACAGTGATATCAAACTCATCAGCTTTTAAATCTCTACTTATACTCTTACCAACAATTAATGGCTATTTTAAGTCCAAAATCGTATATGGAAGTATGCATTTTTTGTTAACTTCCAATCATAAAACAAAATTCAATAATTTGTTTATCACATACATTAGCTTTAAGATTTACCTTATCTAAGTATGGAGTTAAATCTGTTTTGTGAAATAATCTGAAAAAGCTTTGTCTACTTCTTTTCTTGTAAAGTAATTTGACAGACCTATTTTACTGTCATAATTATTCAACTATGTTAGATTAATAGTATATTCACGTTCTGTAACATTTGATAACTCATTCTGTAAATAATGTTTGTTCACTACATCCTTAGCGTCAATTGGGTCACTTACATTTGACAGTCTTCTACCCTTAAAGACAATATAGCCACTAGTTACTTTAAAAATGTCAAAAATTCTTTATGAAATTCTTTAATTGGATTATTTATTTTTGCATCTATTGAGGATATAAAATCTATGATTAATGAATCAAATTTTGAAATTAATTGATTACCATTTTTTGGCTCTGATGACTGAAAATCCTTAGAGTTTATTTCCAAAAATGTCCATTTAATAAAATCAGAATGTCACTAAACTTGTAATTTCAATGCAAATACACATAAATGACCACAAATTACTTTATAAAATTTTTATACTCTCTCAGCATTGTAGTACAGATATTTTTTCCCAAATAATTAACTAGTTTAATCGGTATATTACCACCAAATGAATCAAAAACGAATTTTATATCTTTAATTTTATGATAACACATTCAGTGAGAACCAACATGATCAGATGTATCTAAATTAACTATTACAGATTCTTATTCTCTAGGATGGCTTGTTAATTCATCAAGCATAAGGACGACACAAAAGTGTTTGGTTTTTAATTGTTTAACTAATTCTTCTATATAAAAATTACTTAATGCAGTGGCATAGAAATCGATTACTTTTCTGTAAACTTTTTTCTAGATCCTGCACCTTTCTTTTCCATTGCTTGATTATGCCTTTTTTGTTCTTCTAATTCTGCATCAGATTTTTTTCTTGTTTATTACTACATTTGCAGTTGCTGCAGATCCAGCAGCAAGTGAACCAATAGTTGCTAGATATGGTAATGCAGGTAAGAGTAATGGAAGAAATCCATCTTCCTGTTTTGTTAATCCAGCGCCTTCTTTCTTTTCTTGTTAGATATTCAAAAATCTTTTTCACAGCAATTACATCTCGTGTAATGAGTAATTACCACCAGTTTTTCAGTTGTTTTCGTTCTTGTGCATCAGTTAAAAATGGTTCAATACTATTTAATTGATATTTATTCATTTGAAATTCTACTTATTTTGTTCTATTCTTGCCACTAGGTAGCAAAGTATATTCGATTGAAAGTTATTCATTTATATAGATTAAAAAATTTATAAGAATTAATATTTTTTAGATAGCAGTGTGTTACTGCTACTGAAATTTTCACAATCACCAAACATTTTCATTCATACCGAATTTTCTCTTTCCATACATAATGCCTTTAACTGCAGTGGCTGCAACTTTTTCTTCTAATGTTACATCACTTGCATGCATTCTTTCATTTGCAGCTAATTGAAGTTCTTTGTCAGCTTCATGTCTTTTTTCTATAATTTTATGATCACAATTGTTACTGTCATGTTGTTTGCAAGTTCCATCTAATGGATTTATTCCTTGATCTCCATGTGCTGATCTTTCTTTTAGTTTAGTGAAAGGTCCACAAAATTTATAGCCCAGAAGATGCATCTCAGGCTTTGGTACATTATTTAAATGACTAATCCTTTTCCATGATCTTCACTTTTACAAAATGTATGAGGGAGGTTATTCAAAATTCTGATCAAATGTGGAATTCCTTTTGGATTGTTAACGACGAAATCACTAAATTTATTTATCAACATTAGCACTATTCCCACCTTTTCATTGTGATAATTTTTATTTCTGTCAATTAATTGGTGAACATAATTCATTTAGACATATTCGATTGGTTTTTTTGAACATTTTTTACTAAGACTTCACCAACTTTTTCTCCCTCACTTTGCAATGAATCATCTAAATTTTTGCCTCAGTGCTGGAAAAAATTCATTAAAAATTTCCTTTATGAAATATTTGATGATTAAGTTTATTAAAAATTACAAAGAAATTGATGCAATTTTTTTCCATAATCCTTCTTCAAATTGAGGTACCATTTAATCCAATGTTATACATGAAGGAGACCAAATTCTTACCAGATATGCATGACATGATGGCTGACGTGCTAGGCCTCTTTAACTCCACCTATTATGTATATTACAAGGATAATTAAATATTACATCTCACATTTCAATTTTTCTAATTTTTCATAATAAAAACTTTATTTTTTCTATAATTTAGTTGATACTGCAATAAAGCTTATGTCCATTACATAAGTATCGACTATTGCAAAAAATTAGGGCAATGCTTTATGAACTTTAGGAAATATTTGTATGTGAATTCTGAAAAATACAACTTGCAGAAAATTGCGAATTAAGATATGAGTCCAATTAAACTGTGTCTCGGAACATTCCTGAAGCATAGTCTTTATCTTGCAGCATTTCTTCATCTTCAAGCTTCCTCTTCACATTCCTTTTAGTACTTCTTCCCTCTTTGGTAACTTGAAGAGCGAATCTGTAAGCTTCATGCACCTACTGTCAGTCACATGCAAGCAATTGATCTTCCATATTGGAACCACATTATATGCTTAAATTTCTCAGGACTTGCAACTTTCATATCACTCCATCATTGAAACATATCACTGCATATAGTACACCAACTATAATTTATTTGGTCCTACAAAATGTTCTTGGGTAATCTTTCCCATATGCAGTGGTTGAAACTTTTGTTTGTATTCTGAGTGTCCCCATAAAGAGATTTACTAACCAAAAAAAGGTCATTCATGTATCTAAAAATTTGTTTTATTTCATTCATAGCAGGCTAGGAAGAGAATGCTTATGATATTACATCTGACGACTTGGTTTTGCCTTTTGGTAACCACACCAAGAATCTGCTCCTTTAGGGTAAAGTCCATGAACAGCGTGGTCATCTGTGGACAACTTATGAATGTAGATGGCCCATACAGCTTTTGTCATTTCTGTAACTTCATTCAGAGGTGCATTTCGTCGAATGGCTAGCCTATAATGACGCTGAAGAAGGTCTTCTGAAGAAAGTCTATTTCAGTTTTTGTCAATCTGCATTGGCCAGAGACAGATGTTCCTTGAGGCAGGAACTTTCCTTTTATTTCTCTTGATAGCTTGCTCAATCTAGCACCCATTCTCTGTTGCACATGTCCACAACATTCCAGTTTTGTTACCAAGGTATCACCATAAACATTGAATTCATTAATTTTATTGAAAGCCTTAGCCCATCACCCAGGTACTTTGTACATCTGACACTATAAATGGGCAGCGACCATGTTACACTTATCTTCATTTTTTTTACACCTTTTTATTACATTCTCGAATATTCAGTTGATCTAACATTTAGAAGAAATGTACAAATGATTAATTTTATTCCAGTTTAACCATCCCAGTACTAGAATATAATGATCGATCATTAATGTTGTTTTTCCATTACCACTTGCTCCTATGGTTGCACATCAAATAGAATTTGAGATAAGTTTACCATGTTTACTTATTGATTTCTTCTCTGGAATTCTTATTTTTTGTTCCCAATCACTATTCATTTAATTAAATAAATTGTTAATACTAAATGAGCAAATTATTTCAATTGAGTGGTATTTCGTCTGTCTGAAAAAAAGATTAACTGTACCTATACAAGACAGCTTTAGTAATGTTGCATTGGTTCACTTTTATTCAATTTTCGTAAGTCCAAATATGATGTAGATAAATAATAAATTATATTGTGATGGAGAAACGACAGAAATTCCCACTGGCCAGTATGGTTTGAAAAACTTAGAAAAAATTATTCATTCCAAAAAGCCTAGTATTCACATTCAAGCTGATGAAAGTTTAAACAGACTATCCTTGAGATCGATTTTAAGTTATATATGGACATAAAAGATATTATCAATAGTGTCCTTGGATTTATTAAAAAAATTGTTGAGGCTAATGAAAAGACTGTTGTTAATGATGTTCCTAAAATTATTCCATTTGAATTAATAAATACAAATTTTAATTTTGTTTTCGGAATGTTTGTAAAGTATACTGATCATTTTCATCAAGAAACTAATATTATTACCTCATTCAAGACTAATACAGAATTTGGTAGACTAATAATTCATGAACCACATTATCCCTTAAATATTACTTTTTTTATCAATTAGAAATTTAAAAATAACTACAACTGATGAAAATGAGAATTTTATTACCTTTAATGGTGCTTATATAACAATAATTTTAGAAACGTCTTAATAAATTTTATTCTTATTAAATCATGAACAAAATCGAGAGTTTTCAGTTTTACTGATTCTTATTCAATGAAAAGGCTAAAGATAATCTAAATGTCTCCAATAAGAAACAGAGATTAATGTCAGTATTGAAGGTGGATGGGTTCATCCATATCACACACAACTATATTTAAGTTTTAGTATTATTGGAGCTGATAATACAGATTATCTATCATGTGATGGAAAATCCAATAAAAAATTATTATGTGGTGAGAGTTGTTTGAGGTCATCACTATATAGAAAGGAAACAATATTATATCTGGAATGGAACATCCATTCATTTCTTCATTTGTCTTTATGATATAAGATTCGACTATAGGCGATGAGTTAACTATGGAAGGTCATATCCTCAACAATGGTAAGATAAAAAGTGAGAAAAATGAAGTACTTTTCCAATGGATTTGTTTGGTTGATTTTTCAAAGATTATAAAGAAGTGATGTAAATTTTACTTGGAATTCAAGTGCTGAGATGCTATTCTCAGATGAGCTGATAAAAACGATGCTGGAATTCAATTAAAAGATATACTTCCAAAAATAAGGAAAAGTTGTAGTAGAATCTATGGAAATTCGTGTTCTTCTTGTAAAGTATTAACCAGAATATTCATTAGAACTAAAAGAAGAAAGACTAAAATATTTAAAAAAATCCAATTTCTTTCTTTGAATCACCAATAGTTGCAATAGCCAGATTAGAAGGAAACATTTTGAACTAGACATTACTAATTATTATATTTCTTCAGAATTTGATATGCCTTCCTTTGTTTTCGTTGTTTTCCAAACTAATCGAAAAAAAGTAATCAAATAATTGATTCTTCTTTATTCAATCATGTTAAATTACAAAATATCCATGAGGAAAACGGAAGAAATGAATGTTTTCCTAAAAAATTTCGGAATCTTGACCCACCAAATAATTATCTGAAAGCATATGATGCTTTCCTCGATTTTAAGAGTGTTACTCAATTGAATGACGATGTCAATGTAAATCCCTTCGGTTTTATTGAGAATTATCCTACTTTTTGTTATGAATATGACTAGGAGAATGAATGTGTTACCCACACAGAAAACTACAATGAAATTAGTTGCCACTTTCAATGATAAAATTCCGAAAAATACAATTTCCTACATATTCATGTCTGTTAAGATAAATTTAAGATATGATGATCAGATTAGAATTTTGAGGGAAAATTTTGAATATTTTTTTAAATCTATATGAATGGATTGTCTACTGAAGAGGATAAATAATTCTAGCAATTCTGATTGGTTTATAAAGATTGGTGAGCTAGCGAAAAATGAATTGTATTACATTATGGGATATAACTATTTAAATACTAGATGTGAAAGGAAAATTTATATGTAGCTTGATACTAAATTTAAAATTATTTTGCCAGACAGGTTTAATAAAGTAATAAATGAATTGGACTTTCAGTGTTTTGAAGATGGTCGTATTAAACTAAAGTATAACGGATTCGAGGGAGCTAAAATAATGATTACGTTTTTCATGAGCTAGAGTTCATTGTGTGATTAATTTTTTATTGGTTTAATTTTTTATATCATTGTCTGGGTGGGTTGGAAATGCTGAGAACATAATCCCCTAGTGCAACCAACGTACCCAGTGAATGGTATACCTAGATGACATAATCGTGTATCCAAAGAGTATTTATGAACATTTGGAATGATAGCGTGAAGTGTTTCATCGTCTTTGTCCAGCATGGTTAATGTTCAGTTTAGAGAAATATTTTGTATTGCAAGAAGCTCAGTATTTGGGTCACATTGTAGGGCAAGACAGAATTTGTAATGACCCAAAGCTAGTTGAGGTCGTTTAAAATTTTCCAACACCCACCAAGGTTAGGGAGTTGCAATCTTATCTGCGGCTCACAAATGTTTACCATAGGTATGTTGTAAAATGGCCAGAAATTGGAAGACCTCTCACACAGCTGCTACAGAAAGGAGTGAAGTTTCATTGGACAGATAAGTACGAGGCGGTGTTCCAGAAGTTAAAAGATCTGTTGATGTCTAGCCGCATCTTTGTCTACCTGAATTCACCAGAGCACAGCGTTGTCCTCATAAGAAGTAATTTTTCGGCGCAAGATGCCAACCCTTTGAGTTTTGCATAGCTCCGCCACAAGGAGACACCTCGTCAGTGAAGGATTTTGCTACGAGAGTGAAACTTATCTGGAGACAAAGGCAAAAAATGAATACAAAGGTTTTAAAGAAACAGGAAAGAGCACATGATGTGAAATCAGTGTTACCTAAGTACCATGCAAGACACTGGGTCATGTTAACGAATCCTTATGTGCTGAAGGGGAAAACGAAGAGTTTGTGTCACAGCATAACAGCCCCCACTAGTCAACAGAGATGATGTTGCTGGTTAACGTTAAATTGCAGCTCTCCACCTGCCCTTCGATAGTCACAAAAGCCGAATTATGCTGTTTAAGGGGATATGGGCAATTTGCCTAGTCTGATCGTAGATTCCATAGACTGGGGGAAAGAAACTGTGGATAAGGAGAAGAAAAAGGAAAAAGCAAAGTGAAGGAAACAGGATAACAAAGCGAATTATCAGTATATGCTAGGACCTCGAGCATGGATCTGGAACAGAAATAAGTAGCAGCAGCAACTGGTAGTCACTGCTTCATTAACACCAGCCACTTGTGTATTCCTTGTGGTTATCATGGTTATTTGTTTCTTTTTCAAGAGAAGAGTTGCTCAAATTCCAACCCTCCCAAGCTTCAGAATATGGTTTTAAACCGATCACAATAGCATGGGAGTGTAATGAGTGAACATTCATGAAACCAAAGACTAAGTGTGCTCAAGGACCACAAGGAACAATTGTTTATAAGAGAGAGAACTGTAGTGTATTTAGTAGTGACAAGCCACATTACATAGATTCAGAGGAAGTAGACTGTATAAATATGATACAGTTGGTAGACGGTTCAAAATTGTGTAAATGGAGTCATTGTGTAAATAGATGTAAAAGCAGAATGAGGAAACACATTCTTTCCTGAGAGGTTGGGACTGTAGAGGATCGAATGATTAAAGTGATTAAGATGGATAAAGGAAGGACTTTTACTGTAATGAAGTTATTTACGATGTGCAGAAATCCTGGGAGCCAGAAGTCATATATGTGTCACATTCTATTGCGCCGATCAATGGTATGATACCAATGTGTAATTGAGTCGGAGGAGCGGCGAGTTCAGCAACACAAAAGAGAATGCTGTGGAACCATCCAGCTCGCTGCACGCCTGGGTGTCAATATCGAGGACAGTAATCAGGTCAGTTACGACAGCCAAGCAACACCAAAATATTCCACCAACCTACTGGGGAAGCAGAACTGCAGACGTCAGTGGCAGAATGCAATATTTAAGGACCGGCAGTCAGCTGGTCAACATCGACCATCGTGAAGTGTTGGAACGCGGAGTGTGTGTCACTTACTGCAGACACCAGTTCGGAGTCATCACTGCCATCGCGATCATCATAATAGTCATCATCGTAGTGCAGGTCATCACCTAGAAGGCGCCAGAGTGACGCCGCCGCCGTAGCTATCGTCGGACGCCATCAACGGACAGGCACCTGTCATGGCAGTCAACGCTTGGGGTGCATTGTGGTAACGCAGTATCGCCATCGTCCTAGGCCACTGCCACCACAAACGCTGTGACCTGCGCCTGAGACAGGGACCCTGGTCTGCCGACAACTGACGGCCGCCACTTGTGATAGCCCCAGAGCCACGATCAAAGGAAGGCCCGTGGTACATGGTTCTAGCTGTCGCAAGTATGATCCAGCTAGGCCAGAGCGCCACTATCGAGGCAGCAATTCCGAGTTATGCCAGCGCAGCTACAGACCCAGCATAGGGCAGCCAGGTGAGTGGAAGCAAACCTCGTCCAGACGGCCTACAACCAATATATGGCAGATGAGTAATAAATGTTGTTATTTTGTCATCATGAGCCATCCATGAGAACACCTGACCATCCTCTACCTCACGCCTAGCAGGGAACCCATGATCGATCCTGGCAATGGGCAGTGGAGTCCATGCCTGTTAACATGGCCTGTTTACACTGGTATCTGATGTCATTCAGAATGCTGTAATCCACAAACATCTAATTTCTTGTGTTTAGGTACCCCACTTGATTATCAGCTGATTGTCTTGAAAATTACGACAACATAAATTTCATGTGACATGTTCCATCATTCTTGATGTGAGTATTGCGAGCTGGAAGGAGTGGAATGAGCATTGAAAATTTTATGATGACACTTATGTTCACGAGTTTTTAAGGTTTTATGAAAATTTATGTTGTTTTAGAAGTTTTATAAAATGATGATACTAATGATATTCAGGAAAGCATTTAAAATGTTTTCTAAATTGTTATGGTAATGATATTAAGATGAGTACATTGTGAAGTTGTTGTGATCCTGAGGTAAAAGCAAATCTTAAACAGGACATTACAGTGAAAATTTGAATGAATTAGGATCATTTCTTTAAAAAAAAGCGAGTTCCTGTACTACAGCACTAAATAAAAACTATTATGCTCTATCCCTTGGTTACAAGCAATTTACTTTTCACTTTGCTTCAAAGAAGTATTTTGTGGGTGTACCTTGTGTCTTTCTTATTACAAAGATTATTTTGTTCATCTATTTATGTTGTTATTCCATCTGTCATGGAGTATGCATGAGTATACTGTGTTTTGTTGCGCCATAGTTCCATCTTTCATAGCAAACAGCTCCTGCAACCAAAGCAGTCAAATGATGTCATAGGCGGGTGTCTCAGGACCTCTCAAACACAAAGCATACTGAGGCAAGTATTCAGTAAGCTGGCGCTGTAGATGACACATCCCAGAGCCTCTGAAAAAAGGAATCGCTAAATGTTATGGCACAAGCAGGGCTTCTGTAGGTGCCGAGATGATGGGAAAGCTGGGACAAGTGATGTCGTGTCTGTCCAACAGAATTTCCTGGCACCTCCAGCCTATTATATTGTAGTGGCCAGGAGCATTGTGGTTTAAAAAACTCTACTTGGTCAGGCTTGCTGTTATACAAGTTTAACTCAAACAGACATTATCCGGTTATCACTAGCTGTTAGCTATGAGGGAAGGTCCATACCACTCTTCAAATAGGTATGAATCAGTAAGCCACGATCACTGTATCTACAATAGCCACATGTCTCTGCTCCTGCTAAGTCTGGATGGTGTCCATATGGTATTTCTCCACTGGTGTGACACCCACTTGGTATTTGCCAACAGGCGTTAGTCGTCTTCCTAGCGGCATGGGGGTTTGAGACTCGGCCTTCTAGCTGTCCAGTCGTCACAGCCTCAGCAGGAAGACAATGTCACTGTTCATCATCCTAAGCAGAGACACAGCACTGCTGTCATCCATGCTGGGTGCTGTGGTTTGACTCCACCTGCCCCAGTATCCTTCAAACTGAGCAGCATAAACAGACCAGCTGTTGTGACTGAATTTTCTGGCTGCTGCACAGCAGCTGGCGCTAGCGCTTCTGCTATTGTGCTGACGGCACTATTCCATTTGATGACATCGTTGCCCGAGGGAATATGCAATGCACTGTCTGTTCTATGCGCCACTGATGACACCAGAAGGCCTCTGCAGACTGAAGTAAGCATACATCACGAAGTATGGTTGCCATCTCCCCTGCACCACCTCCACTGCAGTAGCTTGATAGGAAATAGAGGGACTATTCGTCCAGTACAGTTTCCATGATGAACTATCACGACAACCTGCACCATCCCACTGAAACCAGGCCCAGGGTAGTGAATTGCAGACATCGTGACCTGTCACGACTAGCCACATACACACCATGGCGGTCATGCAGCCCAGATGCTACAGTTTCAAGTTATAAATGTACCGGGTGATCCAAAAGTCAGTATAAATTTGAAAACTAAATAAATCACGGAATAATGCAGATAGAGAGGTACAAATTGACACACATGCTTGTAATGACATGGGGTTTTATTAGAACCAAAAAAATACAAAAGTTCAAAAAATGTCCGACAGATGGCGCTTCATCTGATCAGAATAGCAATAATTAGCATAACAAAGTAAGAGAAAGCAAAGAGGATGTTCTTTACAGGAAATGCTTAATATGTCCACCATCATTCCTCAACAATAGCTGTAGTCGAGGAATAATGTTGTGAACAGCACTGTAAAGCATGTCCACAGTTATGGTGAGGCATTGGCGTCGGATGTTGTCTTTTAGCATCCCTAGAGATGTCGGTCGATCACGATACACTTGCGACTTCAGGTAACCCCAAAGCGAATAATCGCACGGACTGCGGTCTGGGGACCTGGGAGGCCAAGCATGACGGAAGTGGCGGCTGAGCACACGATCATCACCAAACGACGCGCGGAAGAGATCTTTCACGCTTCTAGCGATATGGGGTGGAGCGCCATCCTGCATAAACATCGTACGTTCCAGCAGGTGTTTCTCAGCCAGGCTGAGGATAATGCGTTTTGTAACATATTGGCGTACCTCTCATATGTCACAGTAGCAGTTACAAAACCAGAATTACGCACTTCCTCGAAGAAAAAAGACCGGATAACGGTAGATGTGGCAAATCCAACCCATACCGTGGCTTCCTCGTCGTGAAATGGAGTTTCCACGACAGTTCTAGGATTTTCTGTAGCCCAAATTCTGCAGTTGTGGGAGTTGACAGACCCTTGGAGGGTGAAATGAGCTTCGTCTGTCCACAACACGTTACTCAACCAATCGTCATCTTCCGCCATCTTTTGAAACGCCCACACAGCAAATGCCCTCCGCTTCACTAAATCACCAAGTAACAGTTCATGATGCCGATGGATTTTGCACGGATAACATCGGAGGGTACGCCTAAGTGCCAACCAAACAGTAGTGTACGGAATGCCGGTGCGACTTGGAACTGCACGACCACTGACTTCCCCAGGCATAGACGAACCCGCTACAGTCCCCATTTCTTCCTGAACTGTCTCAGCAGAATTACGCCTTGTGCTCGGTCGGCCACTACGGGTCTATCGCCTAAACAACCCGTGGCTTCGAACTTCGAAATCATTCTCGCCACAGCTACATTTGTCAACGGACCTTTACTCATTCGAATCCCCTTCCTATGCCGATAGGATCGTAACGCTGAACTAACACATTCCCCATTGTGATAATACAGCTTCACTAAAAGCGCCTTTTCAGGTAACGTCAACATGCTGCGACTGCTGGCGCATCTGATTCCCTCTCTCATTACAGCTCCTTTTATACACTATTGTCATGCGCAGTCACTGACGTTTTGCTGTCCAGCGTCATCTGTCGGACATTTTGTGAATTTTTTTTCTAATAAAACCCCATGTCATTCCAAGCATGTGTGTCAATTTTTACCTCTCTATCTACATTATTCCGTGGTTTATTAAGTTTTCAAATTTATACTGACTTTTTGATCACCCAGTGTTTGTGTGGTGTCTGCTCTGTCAGACACGGACAACAGGATAGACAGCACTCAGGTATTTACTTTTCTGCAAAATCACAACGGCCCCTTGATGTTTGTGTCAGTGTAGATGCAGTAATATCGTCCGAATTCCTATGGAAATCAATAATTTATGAGTAGATGCTTAATGGAAGAGTGACACTGTGTTGCAGCGTGCGATAAGTCATAAATCTGAGGCAGTCAGCGACTGTGTCCGTATGGCACCACTCATATAAAGGAGTAAATCTGGGTTCGAGTCCTGGTCCAGCACAAATTTTCAACATTTCCCATTGCATTACCACAATACCCTGTGCATCTCAAAGTCAGTAATTCCCACCAACCACTTACCTCTCTTTCCCCGTTCTCTATTTCATATAAAAGTTTCAGGTTATTTAAGTAACGACTGAAATACTTGTGCATGCACTTAGAAATCATTATTTTTTTTAGGTTACTCTTGCAGAAGTGTTTTACACATGTAGCCTTTGAACTTTAAAGCGCAAATACTACTTTGTTTATTTAGTTGCCTCGATATTGCATTTCTCGTGGAAAATAATCCATTAGTTTATTCTGTTTCAAGATTTTTTAAGAAGTTAACCGATTTTCTGATTTTCAGAATTTGTCTAACGCATCACATATCGAATATAACTCTTGTGCTGGGTTTGGCAGTTTTTTAGTAAGTATTTTACATTTGTGTAAATTGCAAGGTGGCACATACCAGAGGTAGTCTTCTTTTTCTGCTTTCTATCCTTCTCCTTCTTCTTGTGCTAGAAGCCCAATATATTTATGTCAACCTTTGTAATTCTTGTATACTATTTTCTGGATCTCTGTATTGTCAGACTTTTGGTTATGACAAAAACTGTCAAATTTGTGATACTTTATGTATGAAGAATTCTTTGGGAGTGTAAAAGATGTAAGATGTATCAAGTTCATCTTACAAATTATTCCTTTTTGATGTCTACTATTTATGAGGGATAATTTTAGAGGGATGGGAATTAGTTTTCAAAATTTTGCCGGTCAGAAGAATTTCGACGTTTATCTGCAGGGCTACCATCCCATTTTCCATTCGTTGTTTCACTTTTTTGCCAAGTATCGGAGGTGGAGTTGACATTTCCGAACAGTTATTTTATTTGATTAATACGTAGACTACCAGTACCTCAAGATAAACTTAAACAAGCAACCCTTTGTGAACGCAATTCTGCATTGCTCTGAAGTTAAATCCAATCTGCTTCCTGTTCTTATTATTAAGCGTCTAGCACATAGCTTCATTTTTTTTTTTAATTTTCCCGAATAGAAGACTATTTACTGGTACCTCCAGTGGTTCTTTGTAACATTCACGCCAGTGTCATGCCGGCCGTTGTGGCGGAGCGGTTCTAGGCGCTTCAGTCCGGAACCACGCTACTGCTATGGTCGTAAGTTCGAATCTTGCCTCAGGCATGGCTGTGTATGATGTCATTTGGTTAGTTAGCTTTAAGTAGTTCTAAGTCCAGGGGACTAATGACCTCAGATGTTAAGTGCCATAGTGCTCAGAGCCATTTCAAACGGCAGTGTCATCTCTGTTCCTGTGCTCAGCGAAATCACGTGGGTTCTTGCACTGGTGGCTTTGCGTAAGTGGTTCAATTTTACCTGACAACCAAATTGATCTTTTCTCTAGCACCTCTTAGCACTTCACTGTATCATAACATTTGTCTTTCCGATGTGTCTCCACTTTGTTTTAGTTTATGTAACAAATATCGAAAATATGATGTTACAATGCCTGTGTTGTTCAGAAATACGATATAAAGTTTCTCTGGACATGTCCGTAGGAACAGGCACTTAAGCGTCTAAAATCGTTATGAAATACATGAAATCCATTCACAGTTACAGACCGTCAGCTGTATACCCGAATGACAACAGGAAAGACTTTTACCAGACCACAGCTCGAACCAGGATTTCCTGCTTATCGCAAGCAGTCGCCTAACAATTAGGCTATGCAAGCACGAGTCATGGTCAGACCCAAACTCCCGTATGTCGTCAACCATGTGCCTACAATCTGCACTCGTATATCCATTTTGTATATTCCCATACAGGAGGGACTATTTTAATTTAAAGTCGCTTGCCCAGTTTCGGCCTGTGTCGTTTACAACTACAATAGAAAGTGCAGGCTTGTGGCCATCGCCTTCTTGAATCTCCAGCTCGCTGTGATTACGCGCAGAAGTTATGCCAGAATGTGCCTCGTTTGCGTCACATTCCACTGCATCATCGTTTGGCACAAATCTCTACTGTAATTGGAATTTTGCACTCGTGTAACTTATTTCTGTGCTGTAGGAAACCTGATTTTTTCTGTTTTCGTTATTGGAATTTCAAGTTCATTTTTATTTAAAAGAATTTCGGGATTAATATCCCGTAGGCCTTCGATGTCGAGAAATGTGTAAATATGAAACAAAACATGAAACACCTATGCAATTCTGTAAGGTCAGTTATGGATACAGAATAACGTAACAATTTAGTTTTCTTTTCTTCTTTTTTTATAATACATGACAAGCGAATGATAATGGTTTATTCTATGACTGCTACTGTAGTCGTCTATTAGGTCTACAACTTTGCTTCCGCCCTTTTGCAATAGACGGCAGTAGTGGAAAGTAGTGGTGCAAGTCGTACGTCGTTAAGTGTCATACAGCAAGCTTAAGCATTTCAGAACATAAGGCCATCAAAATATTAGTCGATTTTTGATTGCATCATAGAGTTACTCTCGACTGAATGTATCAGCTGACGAGCCCAATAATCGTCACCTGCGGGAGGCTTTAATTTTCTCCTTTGATATGAAGAAATCTGCGACTGAGGTTCATAAAAAGCTGGATAAGACCTATGATGAGACGCCTGTTAGTGACAGAACTTCACAGAAAATGGTTTCCATGCTTCACGACTGGTGATTCTGACGTCAAAGACCGGCATGGTTGTGAAAGAGAGAAAGCCTTCGATGCTACTACAACCGACGAGCACAATCACAGCAGATCGTTATCGAAAGCAATAGATGTGTCTGAGCCGAGAACTGAAAGACAAACGGCCACACTACAGCGATAGGCATGAAAAAATGAGTTTACAGCATGACAGTGCGCGACCCCATGTCGAAAATCCCATCAAAACATACCTGGAAACGTTGAAATGGGAGGTTCTACCCCATCCACTATATTCTCCATATATTCCTCCCTCCGACTGCCAACTTTCTCGATCTATGAGACATGACCTAGCTGAGTAGCACATACAGTCATATGAACATGTGCAAACTTGGAGTGATTCATGGCTCCCGTCAAAGAATCCCCAGTTTGCCCACTGTGGGATTCGTATGCTGCCCTAAAACTGGGAGAAAGCAGTGGCCAGCGATGGCCAATACTTCGACTCGTAAATTTTTTGTAAGTTTTTCACAATAAAGTCTCGAACTTCGAGAAAAAACGGCAGATGCAAAGTTGTAGACTGAGCGTTTGTTGTATATTTTATTGGGTTACATTATTTTTTACTTATGTACCTAAATGTGACTATGTGATATATGGTGGTCACGATGTTTGATAAAGATGTTTACTGGTTTTTCATACTTGTTTACATTTATCATCAGATTGTCTTTGTCATAATTGCTTTGTTAAGTTGTGCTTGCTATAGTTTCATTTGAGTATTAGGTTTTACCGTAAGAAGGTTTGATAAACTGTTCACAATCAGGTTCAGCTATTCTTTGTGCTACCACTGGACTGGAATAATTCTCTTTTTTGTTTCCTGGGATTTAATTATATAATGGTTATGTAGTTGCAGCTATTAAGGTCAAGAAGTTTGGCGGGTCATACTTGTATATACTTGTATCTCATTTTCTGTGAACTCTCAGTGAGAATTTCTATTTTCATGCTAACGTGTCATGGAGTAAACACCGGATTAAAAAAAATCTTAAAATTCCATCAATTTTTAAAAGTATTATAGTTTCAGGATAGCGTAAAGTATTCTCTTCATACTATTTTCCCCGACAGTTTTATGTCTGTTGTGTGGGTCCCTAATTAGTTTTGATTAATGTTAATTCTCACTCTTAAAATAGAAATTGCTTAATACGCTTATTCATTGGTATTGACATATTGTATTTATTTGTCTTACTATTACGAATCTGATTATGATCATGTGAGTGTTTGAGATATTGTACATTTTCAGCAGCTCACTTTAGAAATCAATTTAGAATATCATATCACCTAAGCCAGAAACTGTAAAGGCCAGCAAAACATTTTATTAAGCACGTATGTTTTTATATTTCTGTTGTTGCAAAGCGAAGTGAACTGAGTCTGACCAAACTCAGTTACACTTTAAATATAATTTATTTAAAGGATCCATTCACCTATGTCCCATATATCTTTTCGAAAGTGTGAATGATGAACAACTCTAGATGTCACTCGAAACAGTGGTCCCTTTAAGTTAATAATTTTTATCTTTTCGTTTCTCATTAAGTTTCACCTTCTGTGCCTAGTTTTTGTACTGGGGTATATGCCGCTACATGAGTGCTGTTTTGGTGTATCAAAACTCAAGGGCAGCACTGAGACCTTGCAAAGTTACAGCATAGGTCAGTATTTATTCAATAACTAAACAGAATGGGTAGGTACAATGGCTCCCATACCTATCTGGACATACATGTGAGTTCTTTTGTAATTTGATTCAGCTAAAGGGAAGATGTCTTACGCCAGGTGCTTTCACAGGCCACAAACTCCTCATTGTGACTATGTAAGCATCGCACCAGTGGAAGAAAATTCTATGTCATTTGTTTCACAAAGATTCATTTTATTTATGATTTATGCTCTTCTTATTTTAAAACATGTTTAGTGGGCTAATGACTTAAAGTGAAGAATTTCACTGATGCGAAGCATGTACTGTAGAATGCCCAACCCACTGACGACTAAACAATGCTGTTCCCCACAGGCCCACGTGCAACTCTTGTTACTGGAACTGATCTGTTGTGGAAGTGTGCCACTTCAGAAATAATGTTCAGTAAAATATTACTTCGAATATTGATCCCTCTGCCGCAGTTCCATATAGAGTGGCGTGACTCAAAAGTTGTTTAAGGGCAGAGCCACTCCTTTCCAGGCAAGAGTGAAAGGTAGGTAAAAAAGTTTACTATAGTGAACAGTGAGTGGTGTGCCGCCATCATATCAACTACGCGAGCTGCGGTTTGTCCATCACTGGTTTAGGTCATCTGCAACAGCCGTTATCGTGTTTTGTCTCTGTTACGGAGCAGAAAACACAACCTTGATGTTCTTGAGATGGGGAACTCCATGTGTAAGGGGTAAGATAATACTGTGCACCAATGTAACCTATATTAGGGCTATAATCCCAGACTTTAGTGATAACTCTCAACTGCCTATGAGACAGAACTCTTTGACTGTAATTATGTCTCAGTGGACCTCGACACAAACATTAGTTCTATTCTAGCCTCAAGGCACTTGGCATGATTTACATTGCAGAAACTTGTATAGTCCTGCGAACATATGTGACAGTATTTTATGCTGAGGTTTTATGAGTTTTTCTTAAGGATATAATGTTTCATTGTTGGTATCACATTCCTGAAGCCTCCCACTGTGGTGCCTCTTCCACAGTTGATACATATTTGTTCTCCAGAAGTTATTACTTTAGACGGAGCTTTAATTGTGTCTGAAGAGAAAACGGTTACTGGCAGCAATGTAAAAAGCTAATGAGTGTTTAACAATTTGAATTATAGCAACATCTGTTGAAAATCAATTGATCAGACGCTACAAAAAGAAGCTTAACTTAAAGAATCGCTGCCGTGGGATATTCATGCACCCTGATCACATATTTTTACATGAAACGACTCCATCAGAAAGCTCTCTCATATTCCATGAACTATAGCCAAAGACATAAAATTACATAGGTGTGCAATTTCACTGCTATAACTTGCAAAAATTTATACAAATTATAAATGAGTGACCTATGTAAGTAGCCTATGTGGTGCACAGTATTATCTTACCTCTTACACATGAAACACGATCAATTAATCAAACAAATAATTTAACCTCGTTAAATGGGCAACTAACTCATAAACATCGATCACAGGAGAATTTTAATAAAAGGAACAACATTTATACACAAAACGTAAATGAGTAACATGCATCATAAATTATTTTTACAATTTTATATTTTAACGAGGAGCCGTTTTTTTATATTTAAATGGCACTTGTATCATATTCCAGCATACTTAGTTCAATCAAGTTTCTTAGTTCAATCAAGTAATTCCAAACGAAGAGAACTGCAGTTATGCAAAGGACACAATGTACGAGGTTAAGTCAAATTATCCAAATCTTCCGCAAAATTAACTTTTGCAGGAGTCATATGCATTCTGTGAAAGCATACTTACAGTTGGTACTACTGTGGTAACATGCAACTCACTTGATCTTTATGGCAACGGAAGTGAGCTGGCAGTGGCAGCGTAAAAATATCCCCTCCATTAGCAATATGCACAAACGAACAACAAGGAGCAGTGATACAGTTATTTGGTCATAAGGAGTGAAAGGGCCTGAAATTCATGGTAGACTATTAGCACAGTACAGGGACAGTAAATTGCTGTGATGAAGTTCTTTCAGGTGGGTCGATGATTCAAATGTGGCTGGAAAAAACCGACTCACAAACAGGAAGCAGGGCGCCTGTCAAGATCCACAAGGCCGACAAAATGGAGCAAGCTCAATTGACGGTTTTGACGAATACTCAGATTACTATCGATGGCATAATGTTTACATTGAATGTCAGTCATGGTTCTGCCAATACCATCATCCGTGGTGAACTTGGCCTATGATAAAGTTCGTTTGTCATGGACGCCATGACAGCTCACTGAAGAACACAAACTTAGGTGTCTTGAGGTCAACCAATATTTACTTGACCACTATAACAGAGAAGGCGAGCCATTTTTTGGAAATAATAGTGATGCGTAATGAAATGTGGGCTCATCACTATGAGCCAGAATCAAAACGCCAGAACATGGAGTGGAAGTACGTAGAATCACCAGTTAGGAAAAAATTCTAGTCTGCAACATCATCAGGAAAGTTTATGCAAATATTCCTTTTGCATGGGATGCAAAAAACAAAATATATTACTGTGCATTGTTGACTAACAAACCTTAACCAGCAATTCGCAATAAAGGATGAGGTCTTTTGTCGTGGTATGTTTTACTGTTACGCAGTAACGCCCATCCTCACATGGCTCGCCTCACCCTTGACACAATACAGAAATTATGTTTCGAGCCGCTGGAACATCCACCTAACAATCAAGATCATTCTCCATCAGACTTTTATTCGTTTGGGCCGCTGAAAGAATCTTTGCGAGGTCACCGATTTTGCTCATCACAGAGGTGGCAGAAGTGGTGCATCAGTGACTTCACAACCAACCGCAAACCAGTGGCTTCTCAACCATTGCAAACCTTTTCGGCAGGCATACACAAGCTTGTGGATGGCTGGGCCAAGCGCATTTAAAAGAAAGAAAACTATATTGAAAAATAATGTGTAAATCAAATTGTATTTTTCAAGTAAACGGAGTATCTCATCAAAAGTCCGAATAATTTTTGACTAACCCTCATAAAACTGTACCCTCGTCATTTATATTTCAATCTGGACTCCAGTGAGCAGCGATGTTGGTGTAACCATGTATTGACTCCTGTTTGAAAATTAAACAGGACGATTCAGACAGAACTGCCAGTCGCTCTGAACTCATTTATGGAACAGATACGTCAGCTACTATCGTCTGCCAGAAAATTTTTGTTAATACTTCTAGGTTGGTTACATGACAGAAATGGTAGCTTTGCTACAACGGTGTGTGTGTGTGTCTGATGTTTTTAGGAAATAAACAACTACGGAATTAATTTTTTTTTGATTAATAGCTTATCATTCAGTTACTGTGTAATTCCCACACAGTGAACTATGCACTTGCTGTAGCGTATAGACTGTATTCGGTAAAAAATACGTCAGAGCTGCGACAGAGACAGCCGCAGGTGGGCGAGAGCATTATGCATTGCAAAGCAAAACTCGGCCAAGTGGCGTTGTGAAGCAGAGCCATCTGGGCGCGGTATAGCAACCGTCTGTTGTGAAAATACACTTGACCCCTTCGCAAGTAATAACCCAGAGTTACTAACGAGCATCAAAACGGATACAGGGATGAGTGAACACACAGTTGTCGTAGCGAGATTAAATATTGTAACCCCCAAATCCTCCAAAACTAAACGAAAATATACCTATTCAGAAAAGCAGATAAAAATTCATTTGACGCATGAGAGACAATCTCCACTCCTGACAAATTAATAATGATAAGTGTAGACCAGATGTGACTCGAATTCAAAGAAATAGTAGCGGCAGAAATTGGGAGGTTTATACCAAATAAATTAACAATCGTTGGAGCTGATCCTCCTTGGTACACAAAATGGGTTAAAACACTGTTGCAGAAACAACGAAACAAACATTACATATTTAAACGGACGCTAAATCCACAAGATTTGCGATGTTTTACAGAAGCTCGAAATTTTGCGCGCACTTCAGTGCGAGATGCTTATAACAGTCTCCACAACGAAACTTTGTCTCGAAAACTGGCACCTGGCAGAAAATCCAAAGAGATTCTAGTCGTATGCGAAGTATGTTACGGCAAGAAACAATCAATACCTTCTCTGCACGATAGCAATGGAGATACTATCGCAGACAGTGTTGCAAAAACAGCGTTACTAAACACAGCCTTCCGAAAGGCCTTCACAAAAGAAGACGAACTAAATATTCCAGAATTCAAATCAAGAACAGCTGCAAAAATGAGTAATGTAGAAGTAAATATCCTCGGAGTAGTGAAGCAACTTAAACCACTTAATAAATACTAGTCTTCTGGTCCTGATTGTATACCAATAAGGTTCCTTTCAGAGTATTCTGATGCATTAGCTCGATACTTAACAGTCATATACAACCATTTTCTCGACGGAAGATTCGTAACCAAAGACTGTAAAGTTGTACAGGTCACAGCAATATTTAAGATATGTAGTAAGAGTAATCCACTAAATTACACGCCCATATCATTAACATCGATATGCAGTAGGATTCTGGAACATACGATACCTGAATGGGGTGAAAATTGGCAGTTAACCCGTGGTTAACCCGTGTGGAGTCATCCACATTAGTGCTAAAAGGAATTCGTTAAACTTCGGTTACACGATAAATCATTAAAATCTAAAGGCCGTAAATTCTACTAAATAGCTAGGAATTACAACTATGAACAACGTAAATTGAAAGGAATACATAGAAAATGTTGTGGGGAAGGCGAACCAAAGGCTGCGCTTTATTGGCAGGACACTTAGAAAATGTAACAGATCTACTAAGGAGACTGCCTACACTACGCTTGTCTTCCCTCTCTTAGAATACTGCTTCGCGGCGTGGAATCCTTACCAGATAGTACTAACAGATTAAATCGAAAAAGGTCAAAGAAGGGCAGCACGTTTTGTATTATCTCGAAATATGGGGGAAAGTGTCGCTGAAATGATACAGGATTTGGCCTGGACACCATTACAGAAAGGCGTTTTTCGTTGCGACGAAATCTTCTCACGAAATTCCAATCATCAGCTTCTTCCTCTGAATACGAAAATATTTTGTTGACACCGACCTACATAGGGAGGAAACGATCACCACGATAAAATAAGGGAAATCAGAGCTCGTACGGAAAAATATAGGTGTTAGTTCTTTCCAAGGGCTATACGAGATTGGAATAATAGAATATTGTGAAGGTGGTTCGATGAACCCTCTGTCAGGCACTTAAATGTCATTTACAGAGTATCCATGTACCTGTAGATGTAGATGTCGACTTTTCAGTACATGGCGGAGGTTTGGAGGCCTTTCCTCACTTGCAACTACAGAAGAGTCTAGAGTACGTGCCTTAAGCATTTAAGTTCTCAGCCATTACTTTCATGCACTAAATGATTCTCTCCACGGGAGACATTTTTAAGGGCCTTTAAATACTAGTGTCAAACACTGTTGTCACCTTCTCAGAACAATGTATGAACCTGCAATCTTTGGTATAGTGATTCAAAAAAAATTATTTTATTTTGGTCATGGAGAAGAAGTTTGATGGTCGTGCATTTTGTAAAGTAGATATTATTGCAAGTATAGTTTAATTGCTGTTTTTTCCCATAAGACATGAAGGATGTCCAGGCCTTTGTGGGAGACTTTCGAAATCTGGCTCAGATGGAAGTTTGGTCTGACAAGGAATTATTGAGTGCTGCAAAATTGAGACTAACAGGGGAAGCATAAACTTATGTAGGGTATACTTAAGAGAGCCTCAACATTCGTAGGCTTTAAAGAAGGGTCAATTCAAAGACATACGGGATGAAACAGTTCCAGGCACTATAGGGAACAATTAGGGCTGATAACTAAGAAGAATATGGAAACCGTGAAACAATTTGTATATGGGATAAGGAAAATTAATGGATGTACCAGTGAATTGGGATAGAATGCTGCACTTAATGAAATTATTTTCCAAGAAACTAAGCCCAGAGTGCTCAACGCTTTTTTTAAGAAAGTTGCACTCAGAAATATGAAGACATGTATGGGCTGGGGTCAGACGGATTTGCACACAGCAGTTCAGCTAGCTACAGAAAGTGAAGAGAGCGATTTGTTGATTGGAATGTTCAAGAAACAGACAGTGCTGGCAGCTAATATAAAATGTTTCAGGTGTGGGCAATTGGGGCATGTAAGGAGGCAATGTCGCCAGCCTCCAGATGATGTGGATAAAGTAAGATAAAGTAATAGTTTTAGAAGCAGAGGACCAGGCAGGAATAGCCCCAGTAAGATTGGATGCTACGAAATCGTATGCAGAGGGTTAATAGTAGGAAAGACAGGTCGCAGGATATTGTTGGACACAGAGACGTAAGTAGTGATCTGGTGAAATGTAAGCAACACAGTACAGACTGAGTGGAAAGGGGGGAGAGGAAGTGACAGTATTAGAATCGGTGGACACAGTCTTCTGCCTGGATACAGTACAGTTAAACAATGTGTAGAGATTGTGCTACACATGAGTGAGGGCTACGACAGGATTCTGGCATTTGATTTCTTATATCAGTATTGTGCCAGCTACATAAGGTGGAACTTGATCGAAACATTTTTAGTTAGGAGAAGCCATTGTCAGCGTAGGGATGTCACGACGGAATTCTGTCATCAAAGACAAACCGACTAAACCACAAACGACCACACTAAAGCTTGATTCAGACGATTGTTTACCTAAGGATACTGCGAAACCGCTTTGGGTGAGTACTGAATCTAGCTTGCCCGTAGGACTTTTGTGTGTGGTGGAACCGTTAGAAAAATGAGGTATTAGGTCAGGTGTGTTCCTTAGTTAAAAGAGGTATTGTATGCATTCAAGAAATAAGGCACGAAGAGAAGTATTTGTTTCTATAGATAATTTTAGCGCAGAGAACAGGATTAACAATGGGGTTGCTAATCGCTAGTATGGAGCAAGAAGAATGGGATATGTGGGGTGTCTTCCAAGCGGTACACCACTCAAACTACATTATAAGAAAAAGTTAAGCACCTAGAGAGCAGCTATGCAGAATGAATGGAAAAATTTCTTTTGGAATTTAAAGATTTATTTTTTTCCAAAAGAATCATTAGCACTTACGCATATTACACACCACTGCATGCCAGTAGGAAATAAAGCACGATTCTAGCGCAAGTCATTCAGAATACCTAGGTACTTGCAGCCAATTTTGGAGAAATTTATCGACCAACAGCTGAAAGATGGAATAATTGAAGAAAGTAATTGTCCATGGGGTCAGGAACAGTCGTCATGCCAAAAAAGTCATTGAATGGGTCGCAGAAATACTGGTTCACCTTTGATTACAGACACCTAAATGCGAAAACTATAATGGACGTCTACCCTTTACCAAATATTACAGAAATCATGGATCACTTAGCGTAATGCAAATTTTTCCAACAATGTATTCGAAGGCTGATTTTCACCAGATAGAGGCTTCACGCCAGGATCGACACAAATGAGCGTATTCGACTTAGTGTGGACAATACCAATTCAGAAGAATGCCGTACAGATAAAAAAATTCACCTGCAACATTTCAGAGATTGTTGGACCGAGTACTCAGAGGTTTGAAACCATGGCAGTTCTTAGTGTATCTCGATGACATAATCGTCTATGGGAGTGATATGGGACAGCATATGCAGCAATTAAAGGAAGTTTTCCTGAGGTTAAATGCAGCATACTTAACACTGAGTACAGTAAAATGCAATTTTCTGATGGAACAGCTAGTATACTTAGGTCACATCATAAGTAAAAATGATTTTACGGCATATACTACATTAATTAGAGCTGTATGTGAATTTTCTGTACCAGAATCTGTAAAGGAGCTGTAATCGTTCTTGGCATTAGCGAACTATTACCGGTGGTTCAAAAAAGGATTTGTGGATACTACCATACCATTGACACCGGTCAATTGTTAAAAACAAGTACTAAATTTTTGTGTTCAGAAGAGTTCCAGCGTGCTTTGGAGGAGTGAAAAGAAGCATTAACATCGAGTCCGATATTGGAATTTACGGATTTTAAAAGAGAATTTCTTTTATAATGTGATGCACGAAACCATACACTAGACTGTGTATTGTCACAAGAGGTAGAAGTCGTTTAGAGATTACGTTGCATTAGATTAGATTGGTACTTGTTCCATAGATCATGAATACGGCACTTCGTAATGATGTGGAATGTATCAGGTTAATATAAGGTGTCTATCCGAGGTGTTACATTACACAAAATATTACATGACACTTAATTTTTTTTGAAGGGGGTGGGGAAATTACTCACTTAGTATATCCAAAAATTCATCTAATGAGTAGAAGGAGTTGTCATTCAGAAATTCTTTTCATTTCCTTTTAAATGCTATATGGCTATCTATCAGACTTTTGATGCTATTAGGTAAGTGACCAAAGACTCTTGTGGCAGCATAATTTACCCCCTTCTGAGCCAAAAATAGATTTAACCTTGAGTAGTGAAGATCATTCTTTCTCCTAGTTTTGTACTCATGTATGCTGCTATTAGTTTTGAATTCGTTCACATTGTTAATAACAAATTTCATTAGTGAAGTATATATATATATATATATATATATATATATGTGTGTGTGTGTGTGTGTGTGTGTGTGTATTTTGTGTAAAAGACCTATATGACACAAATAGCAAACCAGAAACTCTGGAACTTGAATCACACAACAGTGTAAGTGATGAAGAGAAAGGACCGACCATCATAATGGAAGAAGTAAAGTCTGCCATTGCTGCAATGAAAAATGGCAAAGCAGTAGGTACAGATACAATACCGGGAAAAATACTAAAATGCTTGAACCACAATGGAATAAGAGAAATATTGAGGTTATGTAATAAAATATATGACAGTGGTGAATGGCTTGAGGACTTTTTGACAACAGTAATGATTCCATTGCCGAAAAAACAAGGAACCAAGAAATGCAGCGAGCACAGGACAATCAGCCTCATTTCACATGCAGCCAAAGTGATGTTAAGAATAATTAATAAAAGACTTGAAAAAGTAATAGAAGAGAATCTTGGCGAGGAGCAGTTTGGCTTTACGCAGAATACAGGCACCAGAGATGCAATAGGGCTCCTACGAATCTTGGGAGAAAGGTTTATTGAAAAAGGAAGAGACCTATATATGTGCTTCATCGATTTAGAAAAGGCATTTGGCAATGTGGTTTGGGACAAGCTGACGACTATTATGAGGGAAAAGAGAGTGGACTGGAAAACCAGAAGACTTATAAACTCATTATACCTTAACCAAAAAGTTTCAGTTAAAGAGAGAGGAGAAAGTACAAACTGGATCAGACTAGGGAAAGGAGTAAGACAAGGATGCTGTTTATCACCTACTCTTTTCAACCTGTACATGGAAAATATGATTGACCAATGCTCATTAGAAGACAAAGGAGTAGAAATTGGAGGAAGAGGAGTAGGGTGCTTGAGATTTGTTGATGACATGGTCCTTCTAGCCACAGGGGAAAAAGAATTACAGGATTTGGTGGGCACCATTGCAACTAACGGAAAAAAATATGGAATGAAAATTAACACAAATAAAACAAAAGTATTGGCAATAGGAGGAAATAAGGAAATAAAAATTGCGCTGAATGGAGAAACACTAGAACAGGTGCAAAATTTTAAGTATCTTGGAAGCAGGATAGACACCGACTGGAAGTGCACCACAGAAATTAAAACAAGGATAGCAATGGCAAAAGAGGCATTTTATAAGAAAAGGAGAATCTTCTGCAGCAGTCTGGACAGAGAACTCAGAAAGAGACTCATAAAATGTCTTGTATGGAGTGTTCTTCTATATGGCGCTGAAACATGGACTATGAGGAAAAAAGATAGAGAAAGGCTGGAGGCTTTTGAGATCTGGACATGGCGGAAGATGGAAAGAATAAGTTGGGTGGACAGAGTAAAAAATGAAGAGGTACTGAGAAGAGTGGGAGAGAAAAGACAGTTACTAGATGTAATAAAGAGAAGAAAAAGAAATTGGATTGGGCATATATTAAGAAAGAATGACAGACTGATAAAAACAGTTTTAGAAGGTTATGTAGAAGGGAAAAGGAAGCGAGGAAGGAAGAGATTCCAGATACTGGATGACATGATGGACGGTACAACATACAGCAGCCTTAAGAAGGAAGCAATGGATCGCAGAAAATGGAGAGGCAAAGGACCTGCTAATATAGCAGATAAGTGATGATGATGATATATATTGTGAGGCTACAGTGAAGATCCCTAGCTTTTTAAGCAAGTGTCTGCAGGATTACCTTGGATGAGCTCCAGAAATTATTCTGATTACACGCTTTTGTGCAATGAACACTCTTTTACTCAATCATGAGTTACCCCAGAATATGATGTCATACGAAAGCAGAGAATGGAAATAGGTGTGGCAAGCTAATTTACAAGAGATGCATATCGCCAAAATTTGCAATGACCCTTATAGCATAAGCAGCTGGACTCAAACGTTTCAGCAGAGATTCAGCTTGTTTTTTCCAGTTCAACAGCTCATCAATGCATACACCTAAAAATTTTGAGTATTCTACCTTAGCTACCAATTTCTGATCTACGTCTATATTTATTAATGGTGTTTTTCCATTTACTGTGTGGAACTATATATACTGTGTTTTGTCAAAGTTTAATGAGAGCCCGTTTGCTGAGAGCCACTTAATGATTTTCTGAAGAAGATCATTTACAATTTCATCAGTTAATTCTTGCCTGTTGGGTGGGATAGCTATACTTCTATCATCAGCAAAAAGTACCAGCTTCACATCTTTGTGGATATAGGATGGCAAGTCATTAACATATATTAAGAACAGCAGAGGACCCAAGACCAAACCTTGTGGCACCCCATTCTTGATTGTTCCCCAGTTTGAGAAATCACCAGTTTTTTGCATGTTATGTGAACTGTTTATTTCAGCTTTCTGCACTCTTCCAGTTAGGTATGATTTAAACCATTTGAGCACTGTCCCATTCATAGCACAGTACTTGAGCTCATCTAGAAGTATTCCATGAAACACACAGTCAAAAGCCTTTGAGAGATCACAAAAAATCCCAACGGGTGACTTCCAGTTACTCAGAGCATTAAATATTTCATTAGTGTAAGTATATATAGCATTTTCCGTTGAAAAACCTTTCTGGTAACCAAACTGACATTTTCTTAAAACTTTATTTTTACAGAAGTGTGAAGCTACTGTACAATACATAACTTTTTCAATAATTTTGGATAAGGCAGTCAGAAGAGAGATTGGGCGGTGGCTGTTGACATCAGACGTATCCCCTTTTTTATGCAATGGTTTAACAATGGCATACTTCAGTGTATCTGGGAAAATACCCTGCCTCAGAGAGCTATTACATATGTGGCTAAGAATCCCACTATCACGTGGGAACAAGCTTTTATTATCCTGCTGGAAATGTCATCAGTTCCATGTGAGCTTTTATTCTTGAGAGAGTTTATTATCTTATTAATTTCAGAAGGAGAGGTGGGTAGAATTTCATTTGTATCAAATTGTGTGGGTAAGGCCTCTTCCATTAACTGCCTTGCTTCTTCTAATGAACATTTAGATCCTGTTTTCTCTACAACATTTAAAAAACGATTATTCAAAATGTTTTCGTCTTCTGGCTTGTTGTTTGTCAAGTTTCCATTCGCTTTGATGGTAATGCTGCCATCCTGTACTCTTGGTTGCCCTGTCTCCCTTGTAATAATATTCCAATTTTTTTTGATTTTGTTATCAGAGGTGTTAATCTCAGACATGATGCACATGCTTCTGGACTTTTTTAATAACCTTTCTTAACGTAGCACACTAGTTTTTATAATATTTGGCTGTTTCTGGGTCATTACTCTTTCTTGTTGTTAGATACAGTTCCCTTTTGTGGTTACAAGATATTTTTATTCCTTTAGTAAGCCAAGGTTTTTTCATGGTTTCTTATAATTAGATTTGACTACTTTCTTAGGGAAACAGTTTTCAAATTCTTTTACAAGAGTATCATGAAATAACTTACATTTTAAATTAGCATCAGGTTCCTTGTACACCTCATCCCAATCTAACTGCTGAAGATTTTCCATGAGATTTCAAATTGTTGAGTCATTAATTGAATGCACAACTTTGGAGGGTAGTTTTGATTTACTGAATGGAGGTACGTCGTATACTGTAACTAGCTGGTAGCCTATGCATCAGGGCAACTAAATTCCCTGGAAAGAAAGTATTCCACAACGTAGAAAGAGATGTTAAGATTTATTTAAGGAACAACATATTTCAAATGTTATCTGTACAGTAAAAAGTTACAGTTATAACAGATTATGCGGCATTAAAATGGTTGTTGGGATTAAAGGATACTTCCAATAGGTTGTCACGTTGGGGCAGTAAGACTAAGTGAAATTGATTTTGAAGTTATGCATAAATGTGTGAAAAACCACATAAATATGGGCAGGTTAAGTAGAAAAGTAGCAGAATTACATGTTGGGGTTGGTAAGCATAAGAATGGCAAGCTGCACAAAAAGCGGATGAAGCAGTATTTTAAGCGGTCATAGTTTTCTATGCAGGCTGGGTTGCTATATAGAGAAACCAAGTGGGGGCCGGAGGTGAAGCTAAGGAACAGCATCTACAACAAGCTCAAAATCACATATTAGCGGGTCATGGAGGTTGCAGATCTACCAACAGAAGAGTAATGAAAAAGTATTGATAGAGGAACAGTCAGACAGACGTAAACCATTATGTGCAGAACTGCAAACAGAGAGCGGATTTGTGTCCAATGAGAGTACCACTGCAATGGTTACCCGAAGCATAAGGTTTTCCTGGGGATTGATGTTTTAGGTCCATTCAATAAAACACATGCAGGGAATAAGTGCATACTCACAATCATAAATAATTTTTCACGATACTTAGAAACTGTCACAATGCAAACTAACAGGCAGAAACAGTGGCACAAGCTCTGTTGAATAATTGGATACTGATTTTGGATTGTCTGAAACAATAACGACAGACCAGGGAACGAACTCCATGCCAGATCTATTCAAGGACTTGTGTAAGTTACTGAATGTGAAGAAGTTAAGAATGAACTCTCTCCATCGACAAGCCAATGGAAGAAGTGAAGGAGTGCACAGGACGATCAGGGACATGCTTGGATACTGCAGTGACTCACATCAAACCAATTAGGATATCTATTTGAAGTACATCGTCTCCACCTACGACTTAAAGCAGCATACAAATCCAGGATTATGGCTATATGAAATAGCAAATTCCTTAACAGACTCTCTAGTCTTCCCTTTCGTCACTTTCAATATGTCAAATGGTGATGTCGTTTTACGACCGTATTGAAAGTGAAGAAAGGGAAGACTAGAGAGTCTGTAAAGGAATTTGCCAGGGCGATTAGGGAAATTTGGAATACAGTACATAGTGCAAATACGGGAGCACTGGAGAAACAGGAAGAAGCAGTGGGCCATACAGTAAGAATGCCACAGTATAAGGTTGATCAGTGGGTGATGCTGTCAACTTTGTGTACGCCTAAGGGACAGATAAAAAAGTTTTTTGCGATGTATCGGGGGCCATACCAAATGGTAGACACTACGTCATCAGTAAATGTCAAGATTCAACTGTCGATAAGACCAATAATTATGCGTGTAGGGCGGTTGAAAGCTTTTTGAGGAAGTATGGAAGTTATTCCAGGGATAGGAATGTGAACCAGAAAGGGAGAGTGGGGCGAAAGGTATCAGAAGAGGAAAAAAGAAGTTGTGAAAGAAACAGTAATGAGGAACTCATATGGATTAGGGCCTAGGAAACAGACACTAAAATTTTTTGGGTTATGTTTACATTTAGTGTATTTAGTATAAGCAGCTGTGGAGCAGCAAGGAAATAAAGGGGGAGGGTAGTAATAGGTACTCCTGCTCATAGGTAAGTTTTAGAGAAGGACGTATTGAATAAAACACGACTACTACAACTCACCTGAGAAGTAAAGTGGCGAGTTGCAGAAGAGGCACTTAATTAGAATACCAGGGAACTACAAACTGAAGTGGAAGTCTTAGATAGGGAAGTAGTAATGACAGAGTGGTTGCAGTTCGTCGATGTTAGTGTTTGGGAAGCACAGGGGAAAGTGAGAGGACTATAGGAGGCTATGTGGCAGGCTATAATGGGCCAGTTAGGTGCAAATTCGCTGTTGGCAGAGCAGTATTTAAAGGGTCTAATTAAAGTACAGAAGGAACTACCACCGGAGTTTCTACTGCTTTTCTGACGACCGGAGACTGTGTGGTACTGGTGTGCAAGACTCGCCCGTCTCTCGCGGTTGACTTACGTATTGTGCGCAGCCGATCTTCTTCTCAAGGCAGACGGATGCGTCGATCTCCACAATGCTCCTTCTCCGAAGATTTCATACTGGTTGAGGGAATTATACTGTATTACTTTGGAAATGATCTCTTACTCACAGAATACTTTCATATTATCTTGTCTGTATTTTCCTATTCACATTATAACAAATACATAAGTTTCACATGCGTTTCCATTTCTCACAAATCAGCCCCGTCGGGAAAACATTAGTACTTAATATATAACACTACAGTCTCTTTTTGTTTTAATAACCTCTTTTAAAACAGTTCTTCCTCCTAGTAAGACAAACAACAGAGTATCTAGAGTCTCTAGATAAAAAATATTTCATTTGTTCCCTGCAGTCACTACTATTTCACTGTCAAAGAGTGTCCCTTGATTACTCCTTTGACCGGACATACGGCTTCCAAGGCGTACGCGGCCCCCACTTGTCAGGGCCGCTTGTCTGACGCCGCTCCAGGCTTCTCGTGACAGCTGTCCTACCTGCGCACACAAATATGTGTGGCGCAGTAAAAAGGCTCTCTCACCTTCGTCATTAAAATATCTGGTGTTCGAAATGGTGGACAGCCAAATGTTTCTAGAATTTATCCCGAAATTCTCGAAACATTACATATTCCTCCCCTTAGCTCGAACGCGCGATATGTTACACACATTCATTCTATATATTAATATTACACAAGATTATCCCACAACTACAAACTGTGAACCTTTCAGTCCAGGTTAGACTTTTGTTCCTCTTCCAATCGTAAATTCCCGGTGAACATGACCCATGAACATGCACTAAAGAAGTGCTAGACCCAGACTTGCACTTTCAGCAGGTTGAGGCGCATTGGTTGTACTCTACCTTTAACAAGATGGTAGTACCGGCTAGTTTTTTCGATCAGGGAAAGCTTACACTACCGAAGAGGCTAGAATTAAACAGGAGTGATTTGTCATTAAATGGAACAGCGTGAGAGATAATGGGTCCTAATCTCTGTCTGCCTGACACCATTTCAGGGATAACTCACATGAATATTTCGGAGCCTCACTTGTACCGTCCAGAGGGGCTCACGGAATTGCTACCTGCCAGAAGTCTAAGCACCTTAAATCAAACCCTAGGGTCAGAATTAACGCAGTCTATACACACGTTTCTGAACCAGCAGGGTGGACGAGTCTCCCTGGAAACCTTATTGCAGCATGTAAATTCATATAGGGAAAATCAGTACAGGAAAGAGACAATATTGACTATTTTCCTACCAACCACTACAGCAGCACTTGTTCTGCTATGTAGTTCTTGTTTTGAAACATAGAAGACGAAGCACAAGACTGGGCTTGGGCCCAGCCATTGTTCAGATTCAAGTGGATTAGAGGCCCGGAGCATAAAAGCAACAGGATGGAGCTGAACGCACAAGAGGATAGTATTAATAATAATTATTTCGTTTTAGCTTTTAAGTTGGGCATAGAGACTAGTAATTGTGCGAAAAGCCTATAATGAAACAAGTTCCAAGGTGTTTGAGTTAAGGGGCAGGACGAGGGGCCCTGTGGCAATGAGTGAGATTAAGTGATAGGGTTAAAGAAAACAATTGTTAGAAAAAATCTTAAGAGATGAAACAGGGCTGACAGAGCCAGTCGCCAGGAACTCTTGCGTAAAGGATAATCTAGTTTGGTTGACCTGAGGGATGGGATTTGATAAAAAGGAAGTCAGTCTAGCGTATCGACCTGTTTGGTCCAAAAATACTCTGGAGCGGAAGTGATTTGCAACAGAGACAGCTGCAGGGACGCGAGAGCGTTATGCGTTGCAAAGAAAAACATGGCCAAGTGGCATTGTCCACAGTATACCAACATGTGACTCTGCAGTACACTAGCGGAAGGATGGAAGCCTTTCCTCACTTGTTACCACGAAAGTGTTTAGAGTACAAGCCTTAAGTCTTAAACGATCATAGTCTACAGCATGTAAGTACTCAGCCATTCGTGTAGTAAATGATTCTTGTCTTAGAATCACAGCCTAAACCATGAGCTTGTGACACCTGGAGCGACATCCCAGAATGCAGTATGGACTCCACTGTTCAACCACAAGACAGGGCAGCCCAACCTGAGTCACAAGAAAGTTGCCCACTCACTGGAGGAAATTCACCGCCATCATCAGCTGCGCTGCCACGCTGTCTTCATGATCACAGCCAGAGATGTCGCTGATAGTGGCTTTGGAGTGACGCCATTCTTGCCCCCGTTCTTCATGATGTCAAAGACAAGAGATGTCAATTCATTTGCATGAGAGCAACTGGACCCCTTAACCAAGCTTCTCCTGATGTACTATGGCCCAGGGCCAGAATAAAGAATATAATACATATAACAAATCTACTGTCATCCTGATGTCCCATTTTACTCTCCACTCTCTTAAAGCTCATTTAACATCCCAACAAAGGATTATTGCATGAAGTGCAAGATAAGAATTTTTAAAATGTGAACGATATTCCTCCACTTATGGCACCTGCTATATATATTTCAAAAGAAAAGAATCCAAAAAAGGGCAAGAACATCACATGATGATGGTTATGCTAGTAATGAACAGTTACTCATAATGAGATTCATATTAGTCTTATTCTCTAAATACCACAGTATTAATAGTAATTTCATTATTAAAATTAATATTGTCAACAACTCCAATCCATTTTGTCATTTTAAGTATCTACTTTAATACTGCATTGAGGGTTACTTTACTTAATTTACGCCGAGAAACTTGATACTGATATTTTCAGTGTAGACTGTTAAAATTGAAGAATTATGAGGCAAAATTAACATTCTCAGTGATGTTGCATTAGAAGTGTGTGAATTAGGAGTTGTGTTTTTTTTTTATTTGAGGAATTATGGTTATATTTATCGTTTCAACATGACATTACTGCGAAAACAACTTACGTTTGTCTTATTACTGAAGTACACTACCCACTAGTACTGTAGAATTAACAAGGACTCAAGCAAAAATGTGTTAATAAATAACTGTGCACAATAATGTAAGAACATTACATTAAGAAATATTACGAAAAAATTATGCAGTTCAACTCACAGTCACTGTCAAAATTTATTATCATGTGTGAACAAAGAAAGACACCAGAAATAGCAAGCAGATCAACATTATTTAAGTAGCCAAAACCTACTCTGATACTTGAGATAGCAGCCAGTACTACATTGCAAGAACATAAACAATAGAATGTAAATATTATTCATGTTTAATTAAATCCAAACGCAACTGTATTAAATTTACTTTCCAAAAAAGAAAAGCATAATCAGGTTTCAGGACCACGGTCCCATCATTAAGTCACCTGAAACATTGCTACTAAATATGATGATCAAACATAAGCTGAAGGAACAAATTGTAACATCTAAAAATAATTAATGTAGTCTATTGAATTTCAGGAATACATTTATCTAGGTAGCATATTTATTAATACTGCAAGATCACAGGTTATGTAAGTGCAAGAAAATCCTTAGCAAATGTGAAATGTTAGTACATTAATAACCACTGAAACCGTCAGAATGTTGAATGCAAGCATGCAAACGTGCATGCATTGTACAGGTGTCAGATGTCAGTCTGTGGGATGGAGTTCGGTGCCTGTTGCACTGTGTTGGTCAATACAGGGTTGGTTAATGCTGTGTGTGTGTGACACTGGAGTTGTCGTCCAATACTGTCCCATATGTGATCGACTGGAGACAGATCTGGTGATTGTGCAGACCAAGGCAACATGTTAACATACTGTAGACCTATGTGAACAAGTGTTATCCTGTTGAAAGACACCCCCTGAAACGCTATAGATAAATGGCAGTACAACAAATCGAATCAACAGACTGACGCTCAGATTTGCAGTCAGGTTGTGTGGGATAACCATGAGACGGCTCTTGCTGTCATACAAAAACAAACCCTTGGCCATAACTCCATCTGTAGGTCCTGTGTGTCTAACAAGCAGACAGGTTGGTTGCAGGCCCCCACCTGGACACCTTCTAACCAACACAAAGCTATCACTGGCATCAAGACAGAACCAGCTCTCATCAGAAAACACAAGAGACCTGCACCCTGCTCTCTGATGACCTATCACTGACACCACTGAAGTCGCAAATGGTGGTGATCTGGGGTCAGTGAAACGCATGCTACAGGGCAGCTGGCTCGAAGCTGTCAACGAAGTAACCGATTTGTAACTGTTCATTGTCTCAATGTGGTGCTAAATGGTGCTTGTATTTCTACTGCAGATGCAGTACGATGGCCCAGATCCATACGCCACGCATGATCGTCTTTTCTGTCATTAATGCCACATGGAAATCTGGAGCCCAGTCTACTTACATTCCCAAGACCACTGATATCAGTAATCATATCCAGTGGCAACGTTCCTGTCAAGTCTTTCAGCAGTATCACAGAAGGAACATCCAGCTTCTCATAGCCCTGTCACATGACCTTGTTTAAACTCAGTGAGGTGTTGGTAACGGCGTCTTTGTCGCCTTAAAAGCATTCTTGACAAACATCGGCTCACAACAGCCAGCCTCAAAGGTAAGTGACACTCAAGACCATTACAGTTTGTATTAAATACAAATCTGATTTGGATTCTCGTAGTGACGCTACTAACGCCACTCTTGTGTGACTGGAGCGAAAGGTGAATATGTATCATTTTTCAGATGTAGAAACAGGCCTACAAACTTTTGTTTATGTCGTGCAACTCCTTCGTGTTGCGACTATTTTTCAGTCAGTGTACTATGAAACTATAAGAAAAACAAAAAAATGTAGTAAAATGTTGAAAAGAATACCTCAGTACATACAGAATATACACAGAAGTCATCTAAAAGGGGAAAATATAGTGACGCTCTTGTACACGCCCTGTAAGTAGAAAATACATCTCATATATTTCGTGGTTGCACAGAAAACCGTTCAGAAAACTTGGTCTATATAATACACAACAGAGTCCCATAAATAAAAGAGTGTAATCACGCCCACTGATATCATGACATGAACTAATCACGGCGAAATAACGCATAGAACCAATACAAACTCACATGCTCATGGGTTAGGCTTGCCAGTAATATGTGCTGACATACAGTGTGGTAGGCTCACTTCCACTCACCAACATTATAAAAAGTGCCTTCACGTGTAGATGTTAGTTCATACATGATATGTCCTCTTTATGTAAAGATTCTGACTTACCAGTTCTGCATTCATGTGCATACAGAACACTGTACCAGCCGAACACCAAAATTAAAATTTCATGTGATGGTCAATGTACTGGCCCAAGTGCACAATGGCTAGCATCTCATGGGAAAGCTGTAACCTAGTATCCCTGCTATCGTCATATCTCAAATGTCATGAAAAAGCTCTATCACTAACACACTAAAACCGCCCATGAACAAGAGTTGCACTATTATTATATATAGCAACACCTGCAGTAAACCAATTGCACCTCTAACAAATGTGATAAAAAGTAAGTAAGTGGACATATCTCGTACAGTGCCAATAATAGTATCTGTTACCACCACGTAACACCGCTAGTGAGGGCAGATACCACCATCTAACAACACTAATGAGGTCAGATACCACAATGTATCAACACAGACAAACGATTGTCACTGAGTAGTAACCAATCTGAGCTTTCAGAAAGCTGATACCTCTTGGACCCAAACCTTAAATGAAGTTTTTAAAACAACCAACCTATAAAGATCACCGCCACAATGGCAACATCAATAAAAATGCAGTTAACAACCACTTATTAGGAATCAATGTATGAATAAGAACATATTAAGAAAGGAGAACCTTCAGCAAGGAAGCCTGTAAGTAAAAAATGCATAATTTAAGAACTAATCAACTGTGCTGATGTGAACAAGTCCACAACCCCCTGTAATACCTACTACACTTGTTTAATTCACGCTGAAAAAAGCACTCGATCTATATATGATTTACACAGCATAAAAAGCCAGTGGCTTTCTCTTGTCCATATAATTACACATCAACATACATGAGTGCATTAGCGCGAGCTCCAGAGAAAAAAGTCGTGGTGGAAGTAAATGAAAAATATATTATAATAAAAATCTAAAAAAATAAAAACACTGAGATTCTTTACCTTTTACAGAAAATAGGGTTTGTCTACTGGGATACACTACCTCAAAAATATTATATATAGATACGAAGCATTCCATAAAGCCTTAACACAGTTTGTTAACATCACTCTCTGCATGCTTGATTTTACATTTCATGATTTCAATTTCTTCCAAGATGTCAGTGTTGGGCCTATAGGCCACTTGTGTCAGATATCTGAATCTTCGCTAACATCCTGTAAGTTTTGGTTATTGAGCGCTAGGTGGAAGGAAACTTCTGACAGGATAATTCACTGCATTATGCTCCTTATATCTGATATGGAAGCTTCACTCATTTGGCCTGCGAATCTGTAGCCACACTGAGGTCTATTAATCTCATGAACACTCGTATTGCCATAAGGTGAACCTGTCGTTCTTCATTATGTACAAACAATTGACCATTTTTCTTGGGTATCCTGGGTAGTAAACATGCAGCTATGACATTTAAGGCTCTCAGCCACTGACCAACCTTATCTGAGACTGGTCGACGTCAAGATACTCTGCAATATCTCTTCTTCTTATCCTCCACATCCTGCTCAAGGAGGATACTACCCTCTGATCAGTTTTTCGTACCCCCTGTGCCAATATTCTCTTCTATTTGTTAACCATCTTCCAAGAATAATCTTTCACCTGGACTGCATATCTAATGGTATCTAGTTCTCTCTTTATCTCTCTATTGTTTAACGGAATTTCCTGCACTCTATAGAGGATTGCTCTAAAGGGAACATGTTTAAGGGACGTGAGATGTCCAGAACTTTGTGTCAAATTATCTGTTGTGGTGGTCATATGATAAAGACTGAACAGAATTTTTCTTTCATTGAGAGAGATGTTTAAATCCAAATAGGGTGGCTTATCTCCCAGTGATAATTCGACAGTAAATTTATTATAAGGATTTTGGATACTAAGCACCTTAAACACTTCATCTACCTGATCCTTATTACCATAAAAATCTCAATTATTTCTTTATTATACCCCTTATAGCCCATTTTCTTGTCCTTAAACTTTGGAAAAGCATTAAAGAATCTTTGTTCAAAATGTACCATGTGAAGCAGTGGCTGTGGGGGAGCCCTTGGCCAACCCCATATTTCATTCGTAAGCTTGTTCCCCTAATTATAAATAGGGCTACCAATCATAGTTTCATAAGATCAGCAAAGTTCGCAAACGTCTTGAAAAGTAGCGCCTCCCAATTTTTTATTCTGTTCTCAATGACGGTTGAGATTTTGATGTCATGCATAGTACTCGGTCAACTTTCCCGCTTTTCTGACACAATCTGCAACCTCTGCTACTAGAGGATTCCTAATTGTAGCGTGTAGCATGACAGCATGCAACACAACTATGTCAATGCGTGAAAACCCCTAAGAAACAGGATGCACGAATTACAAGAGTTTGCCCACACATGGAGCATCCTCACATGGAGCATTCTCTCCCTCAGCGTGATACTGACAGACCACACACGAGAGCTGTGGCATCTGGAATAATCCGACGCCTTGGGATCACTATCATCAGTCATCCTCCATACCGTCCCGACTTGGCACCATCTGATTTTCATCTGTTTCCAAAACCAAAAACACGCCTTCGGGGGCACCAGTTTGTTAGTGATGAATTGGTGCAAACAGAAGTGGATTTGTGTCTCTGCCAACAATTTTAATAGGAGAAGCAACCAACCTAATAATTTCAACGGATATGGCTCGAACAATCAATATAATGGGAATAATAATAGTGGGAATGTTAATACCGGTAACCGGAAACGGAAGTTTGAAGGGAATTCAGTGGATAATGGTGAACAGTGAGCGATAGGGTGGAATAATTCACCGCCGACTCCTTGGAAACAACCGTTAGGAAATATACCAAGTGGTAATCCCTGAAATAGAATGGTACCGGAGCAAAGAGCACCAGAGACTAGGCCATATGTCAACAGTAGTGAATGGGGCAATCAAAATCACGATGTACGGGTTGTAGTGGTCGAGGAGCAACCAGGTACATCAAGTCAATCGCCAACAAACTTAGCCCAGCCCAGGTAAGTCTTCCAACACGGACTGGTGATGGGCAGGGGGGCAAAATGAATTCAACCATTCCAGCATTGTGTTATGAGCCGCAATTTGTCCGATCAACTTGAGAAAACAGAAGCTTTACCTATGTTACCAGTATCTAATTGTGTGGTGTCAGGTACTGTAGGAGCCCATGCAGTACCCGTCAAATTGGAGACCATAGTATAAATAGATCTAGAGGGACATAAATTGAATGTAAATTATTTAATTACCACAGGACTATCCTACGATTGCATTTGGGGTTGAGATTTATTAAGGGATCACAAGGCAATACTGAACCTTAATCAAAGAACATGTTCTCTAGTACTTGACGATCAAAGAGTAGAAATTAAATTTATAAAGAGGGTCGAGCTTACAGGGAAGTATTCACATAGTTTTCAAGTAATCACTGAGACATCTGAAATGATCGAAGATTGTAATAGATTAAACCAACTGTTATTTGAGTGTGCAAGAAACTGTGGATATCAAGCAAACCATTAACGACAAGGTTAGTGAATCCGAGTATTTGTCTGAAAATCAAAGAGTAGAACTCAGCGAGGTTTTAATAAATAATATAGAAGTGTTTGCTACTAAACCAGGCATAATTAAAGATTTTATATACGAGTTTGAAGTGTGTCCCCACCAAACCTACTGTCGAGCGTCGTATTCTATACCATCATTAAAAAAGGAGTTGGTAGCGAGAGAGATAAAGAAAATGTTAGAGTGGAAGATTATTGAACCCTCGAATTCATCATACAATTGTCCAATAGTTCAAGTTATTAAATCTGACGGGAGTGTTAGACTAGTTTTAGATGCCCGCAACATTAATAAAATAGTAAAACACGTAATGACAAGATCTGAGAATTTAGAGGAAATGTTACAGAGATTTCATGGAGTAAAGATATTATCTTCAATTCACCTGAGAAGTTCACATTGGCAGGTCATGATTTCAGAAGATTCTCGGAAGTATACAGCATTTATTTTCGCTGGACGCAGTTATCAGTTTAGGGTCTTGCCGTTCGGTGTCAACATCAGCAGAGAAGTTTTTATCACGGCCCTGGATACGGTCCTAGGTCTCGAATTATTACAATCTGTGACCACTTACGTTAACAATCTGTTGATAGCAACCCAAACTTGGGAGGAACACCTTGCATTGTTGAAGGAAGTATTTGAAAAATTTAAAGAATTTGGTATAGCAGTTAACTTGAACAAGTCTAAGTTTGGAAAAAATAAAATCAAATTTTTAGGTCACATGATAACTCCGCAAGGAATAATGCCAAATCCGAAGAAACTTGACATAATTAGAAAATTGCCATATCGTAAGGCCAAGAGACAACTTAAAGCGTATTTAGATATGGTGTCGTTCTTTAGTCGATTTTTACCTAATAAAATACTAAAGGACGATAGTTTGTTGAGGTTATTGCGAAAGAAGGTACCATGGATATGGACTGACGCATGTACAGCCAGTTTCGAAAGGATACATAGTGCTTTGTTGAATGCTAGAATGCCTGCACACCCTGACTTGAATAAAACATTTAGTATAATGTTCAATGCGTCTCCTCTATGCTTTTCCAAAATGATGAGGGCAACGATTTAGATAATATTTCCATTATAGGATTTGCAAGACGGATTCTAAGTAGTTGTGAGAGAGCATATACAGCAACCGAGTTAGAAATTTTGGCTATTGTCTGGTCGCTACAGAGATTCCGTTATTTCGTCTACGGACGTAGGATAAACATCTATACTGATCATAAAGCGCTATCCTTTATGATAAAACGCAAATTATTACATAGTAGACAACTTCGGTGGTATCTATTGCTACAAGAGTACGCTATTGACATCAAATATATCAGTGGCTAATCTAACATCATAGCAGATGCTTTATCCAGATTGCCACCTGGTTTGAGTGAATGTACTGAAATATCTCAAGCCACTAATAATTTTAAGGTAATGCAAATGGATGTACTCCGTCTTAAGAAAAGTTTTCGAATAATGTGTAAGGTAATAGCTAAGTTCCAACGCCAAGATCCAGTTTGGGGTGAAGTTATTATCTTACTGAATAACGAAAATCAACATGTAGTTAAGAATAATTATAAGTTAGTTGCTGATGTTCTGTGCCATAGGATTAAAGGTAGTGAATATAAATAGAAAGTATGTATACCTAAGGTACATGTTAGCGATCTATGTTGGTATGTTCATCATTTATGGGGACATTGTGGACCTGAGAGGTGTGCGGCGGAAATCAGTGAACACTGTTTCTTCAAAAATCTGAAAAGGGAAGTGCAACGAGTATTACAAACTTGTGTGGTATGTAAAAGGCTAAGCCAGTGAACTATAGCCATAAGGGAGAATTACATCCTATAGTGCCTAAGCAACTGTTATATTTAGTATCTTGTGATGTCTTTGGACCCTTGCCCAAGTCGAGAGGGAACTTTAGATATGCAGTTGCATTTTATGAATTATTTTCCAAACATATCAAGTTATACCTGCTTCGAAGTACCAACACCAAGCAGCTATTAAATATATTTAGTAAAAAGTATGTGCCAGTGGTTGGGAAACCAAAGGTGGTACTGACAGACAATGCGTCTTATTTTGTCAGTAACATATGGGAGGATGGTTTGTGTAAATTGAATGTCAAATGTATTTTTGTTAGTCGCTTTCACCCTGTCGAGAGGGTATTTAGAGATTCCAATAAGTTTGTAAGAGTACACGCGAGTTGGAAACATACTAAATGGATCGATTTATTGCCAATGTTCGAAAAAATGCATAACCAACTACCTCATACCAGTAGAGAGTTTCCACCATGTCATGTAATAGGATTAAGCGAAGCAGATGATTCATGGTTCAAGCCACTGCCTAGCTGCACTTCTATCCAACTAAATAGAGAGCAAATGTTATGTACAGTCAAACAAAGATTAACTTTGAAAGCCAACAAACACAAAGCTTGATACGACCGGACACTGAACAGAATTGTTAGCTACAACGTTGGAGATTTGGTACTCTTAAACACTCACCTGAAATCGTCAAAAATTAACCGTAGGCATAAGAAATGGCTTATGTTATACGAAGGACCATTCAAAATCGTAGGAATTCCTCATGGAGGAAGCTACTGATTAGGCAATCCACAGGATCAGTTAAAAATAAAAGGGCTATACCCTCATAAAGATTTAAAAAGATTGTACATGTGAAACGAATTTTTTTTATAAAATTACACTTAGTTGTAGATGGAAGATGTTCCGATGATTTGTGGTCATTGAACCCGATTGGTATTGCAATGTGAAGTAATTGTGTTATAGAAATTGGTAAGTTATGTGTAGAAATGAGTTGTGTTGTTGCTTAATTTCATTTTAATGAGTTAACTTTGATACTTCATTAATACATTGTTAGCGTTGGATAACGATTATGGTGAAAGGTACTGAAAATAGACAGAAGCCTAGGCACCTTAATCTTTGATGTTATTAAGTGTTTCAATTTCACAAACAGTGTTATCGGTGATGGATAGACATCAAGGTTATAATGAATAGTACTGCAAGACAGTAACCTTGAAGTGTTACCATAAATTGATGTAATAATTAAAGTAGTCAGAGCATTAGGTACTGTGAACAGACGGAAGCCGACGTGCACTGTGACATAGGTTTTCGTCCAAGTTCGTATTGCAAACGTGTGGTGTTTAGTAATCCAGATACAAGTGATATTCTAAGGATTTTATCACGTAATGGTACTAACAAGGGAACCTCCCCATCGCACCCCCCTCAGATTTAGTTATTAGTTGGCACAGTGGATAGGCCTTGAAAAACTGAACACAGATCAATCGAGGAAACAGATAGAAGTTGTGTGGAACTGTGAAAAAAACAAGCAAAATATACAAACTGAGTAGTCAATGCGCAACATAGGCAACATCAAGGACAATGTGAGCTCAAGAACGCCGTGCGACTAGTAGGCGAAAGGACGTGCCTCTCCAATGGGAACCAAAAACATTTGATCGCAATGTCATAGGTCAACCAATTCCTCCACAGGTAAACACGTCTGATGTAATCTATAGGACACTGGTGGGGGCATGTGCGTCACATGACAGGAATATGTTATCGACCCACCTTCCTTGTACACTTGGCGAATGGGTAAATAGATTCTTCTACGTTGCCTGATTTAGGTTTTCTTGTGGACGTGATAATCACTCCCAAAAAAGTTATGAAACATAACAGTTTGACAGATAATAATTTTCTGAAAAAAAAAAATTAAACTTTTTACTCGAGGGAAGACTTGAATCAGGGACCTCTCGCTCCGCAGCTGCTCACGCTAACCACGGGACCACGGCGCTCCTAATCTGACGCTATCCTTGATGTTGCCTATCTTGCGCATGGACTACTCAGTTTGTATATTTTGCTTGTTTTTTTCATAGTTCCACACAACTTCTTCCTGTTTCCTCGATTGATCTGTGTTCAGTTTTTCAAGGCCAACTTATAATTAAATCTGAGGGGGGTGCGATGGGGAGGTTCCCTTGTAAGCGAAACTTATTATAAAGTGTAAATACGTGGTGATGATATCCTAATTTTAGGTGGTGACTATAATAATATTTGTCGTAATTCATAGCTCTGAATATGACTCGATGAGACTGTGAATATTGCATTGATGATCAGTAGTGAATGAACTTCTAAATGTTAAGATGAAAACAGACTCCTAAAGGAGAGCAAACTAAGATATATTTCATGCGTGTGTGGATTTACTGTATGGAATATTCTGTGCTATGTCTATATACTTAGTAAATGAATGATATAAATGTAGGACTTTAAACTCACAGTACTATATAAGGAGCATGTCGAGAACATTTTTACAGAATTACCGAGGTTAATAAATAAACATGTGTTTGTCGTGGTGTGATACAATTAATAGTTTTTTGTTTCATGGGAGGAGTCAACGGGACAACTGAAGCAGTGGCAGCCATATGTCGAACAGCCAAACTGTTCGCAGTACCATCGGGGATCCTGCCACAACAGCCCGGGATGCATGCTCGAACAAGTAGCGACTGACGAGACAACTGAACAACAGACAACTGTCGCAGCGAACAGCAGCTCAATAATGCAGAGTAATCTTAATGCGGCCGCGCTGCTACTACAAGAAGCGGTCGCGTGGAAGAAACTTAAATCGCGTCCATCGAGATGGCGCTGCGTTCCTGTATAGGGTCGTGGAGTCATCTCAAAAAGTTAACAACAAAACAGCTAATTAAAGGCGGACGGATCGTCTAGTGAAGAACCACCCAGCCAACAATCATGAAGAACTTGATTGCACGGACGGATCGCATAATCAAGAGACGTCCAACCATAAAATGTAGCCGTACGTGAAGAATCATTTAGCCTATGATCATGAAGAACTTGATCGCACGGACGGATCGCATAATCAAGAGACGTCCGACCATCAAAAGTGGCAGTACACGAAAACTGATAATCTGCATAGTCAAACGAAGAGATGTCTAATCAAGAATACTAACGGTTCGACAGCATGGACGGATAGCCAGATCAAGAGACCGCCAGCTGTCGAATACATAAAAAGTAACACCTGAATCTGTCTGCCATTCGAAACTAGCGATCTAACTGCATTGTTATGTAGTCTCATAAGAAGAAAAAAAGTCCTCACTGCATTCCACAGTAGATCTGCAGCCCAACCGGGTGATGTGATGTGGACCTTGATGACGCTGCTTGCTGCTGGTCTCCTATCAAGTCTCAAGACACATGAAATACATGAAATTTATAAGTCGTGGCTTCCCACCGAATATGTAGCAAATTAATGTACATTTTGTTTGAAATATTTGCGGCATGTACAAGCGTCGTTGCCAGAGATCGATGTATTCATTCTCATACCATCATAATGAAAGAAAAACCAAGACCCATAACAAAACAAAACAAAGCACACAAAAGCCCCTAGACTGAAATAAATTATCCTCCCATGGCCCCTGAGATAAAATAAAAATAAAAATAAGAATGAGATCTGAAAAAGAAATAAGAGAAAGAAAAAGAAAAAAGTCTCAAAGGATACCCAAAATGCAAAATAAAGAAAAAGTTTTCATAGGTATTAACCCTTATGGTATTAGAAGAATGCTAACCGTGTAACAAGTAAACGGTTACCATTCTGGGAGGGGGGGGGGGGGGAATGTAACACCTCGGTTCAGTTTACAGTGATAAAAGTTATAGAAAGAATAATTTAAAATTAAGAATACAATTTTTATAGGGGAAAATAGTGTAGAATCAGATTTCGGCAACTGCAGATCAAAATTATAGTGTATCAGCAAGTAGTTTAACGTCTAAGTACAGCAAAGCCACGGAAGCTCCGTCATGGAGAAGGCAGTGACGTTAAAGTTTTGTGATGAAAAACCTATATAAAAGCCTGATCGTCATTATTGCCACCTTTTTTCCTTAATTGTTTCGTTAAAGGGCGGGGAGCCAGTGTCAGTCAGCGAGACAATAATTAGATTGGAAATTATCGTGTTAAGATTCACGGTAAACTGTTAGAATAATACGGAGATTAAAAGTGATATAGTGAACGATCTCTGACTGTTGGTAGCAACGGAGTATTAAGGGGATTTTAGGACTTTCGTGCTAGATTGGAACTTTATGGAGATATAGACGACAGAAACTCAAATTATCTGCTGATACGAGTGAATTCAGAGGTACCGGTATTCAAATATTAACGTGTGGACTTTTGATAGTGCTGTGTGCCGTTAGTTGCGAATCTGGACGTAGAGCGCGTGCATATCGGCATTTGCGGACTATTTAGATTCCTCCAGGCTAGGAACCTTTTAAATAGACCATCATTCATCACCATCTTAATCCTTGAATATAGAGTGAAAGTCAAATACAAGAGTGTTGTACTTATTTCATTTACCTAGTACTAATCAGTGAAGGTTTTATGGAACCAAAGCTATTCAGCAGTAAGTCAGCACCATCTAGCGGAAAGCGTAGGCATTAACTAACACGCTAATTGAAGTGAACGTTTACGTGTTTACGGACTGCTTAATATGAACTTTTGCGACTCTTTGACGTTCACACTCCCTCCAAAAGGTGGTGCAGGCTGTCTTAATCATAAAAGGGGAAAGTTTTAGCCGGGCAAATTACTAAATAAAAGCGATATTTACAAGACTCACAGTAATAGAAAAACACAAGGCCCGCACCTCGTCGGAAAGTCGTCCCTGTCACGTCGGGAAGTAAAGCCGGAAAACCTACCGACGATACGTATCTACGAGCAAACGTCGACGTAGAGTACCTAAAAAGGGAACCACAAGAGATGTTGGAGATGCTTCATGTACATGACATTAGGGAAGAAAACTTGCATATCCAACCTAGAGGTCTGATGCTTAACTTCTTGAAAGAAATTGAAACCATACAATGCAAAACTATCTATACAAATAGTGCCCTTAAGGCGCAATCTAAATTAAGACATTATGGCATGTTTAATAACAGTATAAAGTGTTTTCAGAGTAACGCTTTCTAATAGATAAACCCATACTCTATATAAAGCATAAGGGGTGTCAGTATTCAGTATTTAGATTTATATGAACGTATTTTTACTCTTGCTTCTCCCATCTATCATTTCCCTGGAGCTCACACTATTTCTCTCTTCCACACTGGAGTGTGATAATATTAAAATTTTTTCAAACTTTCGTTCTTTATACAGCCAAGCTGAGTTTCGCTGCAGAGCCATGCTCAGGCAGGGATTGCTGGTCTGGTAGCAGTTACCACTGGATATAGGTCACCAGCCCACATTTTGGTCCAATTCATATCATTCTGACGACGAGAATGCTGACAAGGCAATGCTTAGGTGAAGCGTTGCTGACAAGGGAACTCTTATAAGAAACCCTCCAGCAACAAATCAGAGAATTGCAAATGGTAATGTGGGATCTGACCTGACTCACTTTTGGCAGCTAGCCCTCGACTGGATCATCTGTCCCTCTCTTGAGCAATATGCCCCTCAGTCTGTTAGTCGCCTCCCAAGCGCCACTTGTATCCGTTAGATGTTGATTTCAGAAAAAAAAATTCAGACAGTTGTATGGAACCACAATCCATTTGTCATTTTGGATAAATTCCCTCGATTTTCATGCACTCCCAGACGCCCAAATCCTAAAATTGCCTTGCCGTCGCCAATTCCTGTACGCAGATATCATCTGCAAGATTCGAATACACTGTCCACTTTGACATACGAATATTTTGTTTTGCCGATGGATGCCACGTCTCTGTTACACACCTTGCTGCACGTCGTTAGCGCTTAGTAACACTACACTTTCCTATACATGTGATGGAGCAGTCTAAGGCGCTACAGTCATGGACTGTGCGGCTGGTCCCGGCGGAGGTTCGAGTCCTCCCTTGGGCATGGGTGTGTGTGTTTGTCCTTAGGATAATTTAGGTGTGTAAGCTTAGGGACTGATGACCTTAGCAGTTAAGTTCCATAAGATTTCACACACATTTTTATACATGTGTTGAGCTCGGCCAGACTACACTGTGAATCGTTTTCCCAACCTTTCTTGTCATTCAGATGCGTCCACATATGCCGCGCTGCGTGAAAACTCGCGTGGGCCGCTACTCCTCAACGTTCCGGCCACAGAGGCCACAGAGGCACATCCTCTACGCCGCACTGCCACCATATCGTTGTGGGTGGCAGTCCCGCCCGAGCCACCGCCTCCGTCGCTATGCCTTCATTCAGCGAGAGTTCCAGTGACCACCGTGAGTCGGTGCCACATTTTAGAGGATCCTGTTCGTCGTTCCTGCCGTCGGCGTGCCGTTACTGACGTCGATGCCGTCGCCGGCGCATCTTTCCCTGCCGAAAAATTAAAGTAAGTCCGACTAGCCATGCTTACTTACACTCTGTCGTTGCTTCTCTGTGAGCTGCCGTCGCTGTAAATCGTTGTAATTAGAACCTAATTTTCATTCAAATATTGTGACACATTTCTTGTCAAAGTTCCGTGGTTTCCAGCTAACTGTTTTTCCTGTATTTTATAATCATGTGTAAGAGCGGCGGAAGCAGCCGCTGCTGGGAATGTCAACACGGACCCTTTTCATACATCAGCTGAACAAATTAATATACTTACCTGTCAGAAGTTAGTGTTACGGGAATAGAGTGAAGAATTGGCGCAAATGGATAAAACTGAGCACAGAGCCTGTTGGACAGCTGCAAGTTTTTCAGGAACTCCCACAGCTAGTTCCGCAGCATCTGTAGCAATCATTCCAAGAAGTTCCTCTGCAGTCTCTTTTATACGTACTGTTGAGTGGTACTTAAGAAAATAAATTAGTGAAATCAAAGTGGACTAGAAATTAGAATATTAATGAAAAACTTGGTTTAGTTTAGAGAGTTACATACTGGCAAACAGCGGGCAGAACAGCAGAACAGAAGAGACAATGACCGTCAAGTCAGCAAGTTCCACATAAGCGGACGCTGTCGATTCAGCCGTCAGGGCATCGCCCGACCGGCTCACGTGTTTCTCAGTTGTCGCATGTGAGCAAAGGCCCTCGCCTACATCCCAAGAGCCAATGACCGACGTTAAGAAGATTCTTCGAGAAGCTTTCCAATGTGACAGAAGAGGCAATGACCGGCTCACGTGTTTCTCAGTTGTCACATGTGATCAAAGGCCCTCGCCTACATTCCGATGTTAAGAAGATTCTTCGAGAAGCTTTTCAACGTGACAGAAGAGGCAATGACCGTGAAGTCGTTCACCTCCAGTAAACTGAAGTAAATAAATACGCGAGACGCAGTGGGCCCGACGGACGGCGACGAAGACGAGAGACGGAGACGAGAGACGAAGAAGACGTAGAAGTGAAGAAGCGTAGCAGTAGTCTTCAGTCAGTTTTGGTGCTGAAGACCGTCATGCAAGAAGAGACTACATCATGCACAGACGCACCAAGTCCGCTGCTGTAATGCAATAGCAAGCAGCAGCCTCGGCGCCAGAAGACAGAAGTTAAAAGGTACTTGAAGTCTGAGTTTTACGTACCCGGGTGACTCGTGAGGATGGGAAGGAGACGGCCTCACATCAGCAGTCATCTGTGAGCTGGGATGAAGATCTTACAGCCGACGACTGGCAAGCGGGAGTCCGTTGTTCGAGTCCGGGACACTGGCGTTCCCCCGCCGCGCCGCTCCGCTGGCCGATGCACAACACACGCGGCCGCTTAGAGAGAAGAAACACTGGGACTCCACATCCAAGGTATCACCATCCGATGGACGACTTCGCTCTCAATAATTAAATGGGCCACAGCGCGATGCGCGTCTCCAGTCAGCTGGGCGAGACGACGACACGAGATACACACTGCCACGCGTAATCAGACGCTGCCGCTGCCGCAGCAGAAGGCTACGCAAACGACACAGCTGCCGTTCTCCGAACCAGAACATCCAGTAAGATACAGTTGTACGAAACTTTCAGTAAAAGTTATCTTATGTAAAAATGCTGTTTCATTTTACCTCATACCCGAGCCAAGGAAGAACCCACCCTGGCCACATGTTGTTAAGAGAGAAAAATTGATTAATTTAATATTTTCACCCTGACAGAAAGTTTTAGAATGCTCATCCTGACAACTGACTAGCATCAAAAGAGAGAACCCAGTTACATTTAGTATCAGAACTGTTACATTTGGTGTCAGAGAAGAAAACCCTTGGCTGAATATGAGGTGTGAATGACAGTCACTAAAGGTCCACAGTTAGTATTGTTTAATGTGTGAAAGGATATAGGTTTGCATAGCAGTCGTAATATTTTCTTTATTTAGAAGTGCACTTTCTCTCGTGATTTTAAGAGTTTGTCGAAAATATTTAAACATCTTTTTCATCCAGTGTAGTAAGGTTGTGTAACGAACAGTTTGTAAAATGATGACACGAAATCGTACAAAGTCAGAGTCACCACCACAAGCGGTTTCTACTGAGGAAGCTATTCAGAGCTTAGTTAATCAGATAGCTCAGCTTAAAAATGATAATAATACATTATTTAAACAGTTGAGTGAGGTTAGGCCAACCAGTTCAGTCCCTCCCACCCTAGATTCGTCAGCAGCAGCCTTAGTAACTCCTTTTTCAGGTAAACCTGGCGAGGACATAACAGCCTTTTTTGATGATTTAGTAGCAGCTGCAAAGTTAGGATCATGGTCAGATGAACAGCTCTTACAAATGACAAAGTTAAGATTACTGGGTGAAGCTAAAGCACACGTATTATACCATGAAGAATTACGGAATGCTCCAACATTTGAGGAATTGAAGAAAGGATTGCTTAAACGTTTTCAAAAACAGAACAGCTGTAGATTTTATAGGGAACAGTTAAACACTATCACTCAGAGGCAAAACGAGTCGTTAGAAAGCTTTGTAGATAGGATTAGAAAAGTTAATATTAACACCTATCAGTTGACAACTAGCGATGAAACAAATAAATTTATTTTACAAGAGGCAGAAAATAGAGCTCTGGATACATTTTAACGTGGGTTGCCTCCTGAAACGTCCCGTCGTGTCAGGGCAGAGTTTCCTAAAAATTTAGCGTAAGCTGTATCTGTGGCGACGGCTTTTGAAGAAATTGACATTGCCACCAGATACAAGGAGAAGCGAAATGTATTTTCAGCAGGAGTACGATGTTTTAGGTGCGATCGACAGGGCCATATAGCAAAAAACTGCAGACGACCTCAATGCACTAATTGTCAAAGAATAGGTCACACACTCAAGGAATGCAGGTCTAAGAAAGTTTTTGGAAATAGAAATCAGTTAAACTCAAACGGGAATGTCGGAGCCGCTGCCAGGCGTTCCCAATAAAATTTAATGCCATTAAGGCGAATGTGAAGGCGGAATGCTGGTTATCTGCTACCATACAGGATAAAGAGGCAAGGATACTGGTGGATACAGGCGCAAACGTATCAATAGTGAGTAATGAATGCATTGGAGAAAAGAAATATGACCCTCCAAGGTATAGATTGAGTGGAGTAGGAGGAGGTACAGTGAAGTCATTAGGATGTACATCATTGATTTTCTATATTCACGGTGTACAATTTCAAGAAGATGTAGAAGTGGTAACAAAGGTAACTGACGGGTACGACGCGATCCTAGGGTTGGATTTCCTGAATAAACATCACGCTCAAATCGACCTCAGACAGCAAACTGTAGAACTAAGCGGAATAGTGTTTCAGCTAGGTGACACCGCTGCAAAGGGCCCTCTGTCGCAAGATTTCCCTAACCGGAAGGCGAAATCAACTACACTGCGGTCAACGTCCTTGAAGGTTGATTCGCGGGGTAAGATACCATCTGGCTCAGGAAAACTTTTCTGGATGACCGTTGACCCCGCGGTACCTACAGATACAATATGTCTAATAGAGCCATTAGAGGAAAATGAGGAATTAGATGTATCACATTGTTTTGTACGTAGAAGTGTTGTACGGGCTCAAGATGTTGAGGGAGAAAGAAAAGTACCGGTACATATTGACAATTTCAGAGTGGAGGGCAAAGAGTTGCATAAGGGAATATTAGTAGCTACAGTCAGTACTTTCGAAGAAGAAGATTTCATTTGGTCAGATATTGATAAAGGTCAGAAACCAGACGCCTATAAAAATGCGTTACGCCAGAAGATTGAGCATTTGAAAGGAAATGACAGAGACACGATAGAAGCAGTTTTAGTTGAGTTCCAAGATTTATTTAATGCAGAAGGTCCATTGCCAGCAACAGATATCACACAGCATAGGATTCCAACAGGAAATAGCCCCCCAGTTTATAGGAAGCCTTACAGAGTTCCGCATCACTTACAGCCAGTACTGGATGAATTTTTAGAACAGCATCTAAAAGATGGAATTATAGAATATTCTGATTCGCCTTATAATTCAAATATCGTAATTATTCCAAAGAAGTCTCCCGACGGTACGAAACGATATAGATTTTGTTGTGACTACAGATACCTTAACAAACAAACTATCTGAGATGTTTATCCTCTTCCAAACATTACAGATATCATTGACAGTTTAGGTAACAGTAAATACTTTTCAACAATCGATCTACGTAGCAGATATCATCAATTGGAAGTTGCACCTGAAGATAGCATTTTCTACCCCTGGAGGCCACTGGCAATTTAAAAGAATGCCTTTCGGTTTGAAAAATGCACCAACAACTTCTCAAAGACTACTCGATGCAGTATTGCAAGGACTCAAAACTCAGCAATGTTGTGTATATCTAGACGATATTATTGTATTCTCCAAAGACATTAATTAACATGCTGTGCGTCTGCGTAATGTTTTTCAGAGACTTAGAAAAGCTAAATTGACATTAAATATGGAAAAATGTAGTTTTGCATTGACAGAGGTTACATACCTAGGGCATGTCATTAGTGAAAAAGGAATTAAAACAGATCCTCGATTAATTACGGCAGTTAAGGACTTCCCAACACCACAATGCGTTGAAGAAGTACAAAGTTTCAGTGGTCTCGCATCAAATTACCGAAAATATGTTCAAAATTTTGCTGAAATTGCCTGACCCTTAACCCAATTATTGACAAAGGGTGCAAAATTTCATTGGTCTGAAGATTGTGAATCAGCATTTCAAACCCTTAAAGATAAGTTAACACACAGTCTAGTATTAGCCTACCCAGATTATAACAAAGAATTTATTTTATCCTGTGACGCAAGTGGTAATTCAGTAGGAGTTGTTTTGATTCAGAATATTAATGGCGCGGAACACCCCATAGCCTACGCTTCGAGACAACTAACAACGGCAGAAAGAAATTATTCCACAACGGAGAAAGAATTGTTAAGTGTTATTTATGGTATCAAATACTTTAAATGCTACTTGTATGGTAGGAAATTCAAGGTCATTACAGACCACGCAGCTTTAAAATGGTTGCTTGGGTTAAAGGATCCATCTAGTCGTCTCACGTGTTGGGCCCTATGTCTTTCCGAAATGGATTTCGAAGTTATCCATAAACCAGGCAAAAAACACACGAATGCAGATTGTCTAAGTCGGAAAATAGCACTTTCGGAAGCAACAGGCCGAGATACTGAGGACTGGAGAAAGGCACAAGATGAGGATACAGAATGCAAAAAATACGCAACTCAAAAACAATTTTGCTTTGAAGATGGTGTATTATGCCATAAAACAAAACTTGGACCGCGAATTGTTGTTCCCCAACACCTTAGACAAGGAATAATGGCAGAGGCCCACGACCATATCCTTGCAGGACACGGTGGACAGCGGACAACCGAAAGACATGTAGCAGAGCGATTTTGGTGGCAAACCAGAAAGCAGGATGTTGCGCAGTACGTTCGTAATTGCATTGCATGCGCACAACGAGCTGAACTTTCACGTTCAAAAATACCCTTACAGAGGCTCCCCGAGGCTTCATGTCCATTTCAAATCTGTGGACTGGATCTCTATGGGCCATATGATAAAACACCTGCTGGTAATAAATATGTTCTTACGATTATAGATCACTTTTCACACTATATAGTTATGGTGAGTCTCCCAGATCAGCAAGCAAATACAGTTGCCCATGCTTTAGTTAACAACTGGATACTTAAATTTGACGTACCTGAAGCTATTATCACAGATCAGGGATCTAATTTTATGTCTGAATTAATGAAATAGCTACGCCACTTACTAAAAATACGTAAATTACGCACAACTCCGTTACACCCTCAGTGCAACGGACACACAGAAAGAGTCCATCGGACAATTGGCAAGATGCTTAGTTATTATATTAACGAACAACATTCTAATTGGGATATGTATTTACCAATAATCATGTCGGTATACAACGCCAAAACACATGAAGCAACTGGAATGTCACCTTATGAAGTGGTCTATGGCAGAAAAATGCCGTCCGCTTTTGATGTAATCAGGCAGAAAAACGGAAAAGTCGGAGAAACAGTAAGAGATTTCAGTTGAATGATGAAGGACGTATGGAAAAAGGTTCAAAAATCTAATACAAAGGCTTTGGAACGATAGGAAAGATTAGGTAATGCCCAAGCTAAATATCCAAATTACAAAATCGGTCAGTGGGTGATGCTGTCAACCCCATATATTGCGAAAGGAAAAACGAAGAAATTTGTAACAAACTACAGAGGTCCTTATCAAATTATTGACATCACGTCACCAGTCAACGTTAAACTGCAACTGCCCACCCGAACTACCATTGTGCATGCAAGTTGATTAAAACCTTTTAAGGGCGCTCCAGATGTAGTTCCTTCAACAATAGTGCCTGCTTTTCCGAAAGGTAGAGGAAGTACCCGAAAAGGAAAAAGAGTGGCCACGCCAGCACAACATACAGACGTGGCACCATACAATCTTCGACCAAAAGTGCGAATGTCCTAGTGGAATCTCAGTAGACTGTGGATAGTATACAAATGTAGATAATTAATAAATGATAATGGTTTATTTTTTAAGAAAAAAAAGGTTGACCGTAGAGTGATGTAGATCTTGTAGTTAACAATGTATTTCCTCTTTTCTTTATTTTTGTTTTTACTAGGTTCGTAGGTCCATAACCATGTTGTTTGCTTCTTTCAGAAAACGCCATGCAAGCAATTCCTACACAAAACCTATCCTACCTCAATGACTCCCTTGACAGTTCCCTTCTCAAGTCATTAGATATGTTCATAAACTCACAGCAAGGCAAAATTGATGCCAATGTTATGATGCAACATGTCTTAAAATTAAAAAGTGAACACAAAACTAAAATTAAAATCCTAGGAACGGGTATATCTGGAACCTTTGTGTTGGTGTTACTGCTATGTACAGTTTTCTTTTATTTAAGACGAAAAAATAAGCTAATAATAATATACCACTTCATCAAATCCCTGTTAACTGGATACCCCACTCTTAAATGGTGTACTTCAGTGGTTACTTTTGAGCATTAGTGTATTAATTTTGTTTATTGTACTTCACTCTTTACTAAACAGTCTTATGTTAAAGTAAACAATACTGTAGAATAGATATTCTTGCATTAATATAGGGTAGATTAAACAGGTGTTGCTATGCAACTTTCTAAGTGAATAATCTATTTTTGTTTATTCATTGTCATCAAGATTTGTTACACTTATTATAACCATTTATGTGTGAAATATGTGATTCATGAGCGTACAGCGCTTTTGTAAAGTGATAAAGTATTTTCAACATACTTAATGTGAAGCGTGTGTAATCTTCTAAGTCGAGAGTTTTCATTGCTTGTGTTAGTGCTTTTGCCGTGTGAAGAGTGGAGGAATGTTGAGTGGTCAATTCGAGGGCGAATTCCTCCAAAGGGTGGAGGAATGTTGAGTGGTACTTAAGTGAATAAATTAGTGAAATCAAAGTGAACTAGAAATTAGAATATAAATGAAAAACGTGGTTTAGTTTAGAGAGTTACATACTGGCAAACAGCGGGCAGAACAGCAGAACAGAAGAGACAATGCCCATGAAGTCAGCAAGTTCCACATAAGCGGACGCTGTCGATTCAGCTGTCAGGGCATAGCCCGATCGGCTCACGTGTTTCTCAGTTGTCGCATGTGAGCAAAGGCCCTCGCCTACATCCCAAGAGCCAATGACTGACGTTAAAAGATTCTTCGAGAAGCTTTCCAATGTGACAGAAGAGGCAATGACCGGCCCATGTGTTTCTCAGTCGTCACATGTGATCAAAGGCCCTCGCCTACATTCCAAGAGCCAATGACTGACGTTAAGAAGATTCTTTGAGAAGCTTTTCAACGTGACAGAAGAGGCAATGACTGTGATGTCGTTCACCTCCAGTAAACTGAAGTAAATAAATACGCGAGACGCAGTGGGCCCGACAGACGGAGACAAAGACGAGAGACGGAGATGGAGATGGAGGTAATGAAATCCTAAACTCAGCTTGGAATGTATACCGCAGAGACAGGCTGGACAGTGAAGGGGGAGGCGTGTTTATAGCGATAAGAAGTGCAATAGTATCGAAGGAAATTGACGGAGATCCGAAATGTGAAATGATTTGGGTGAAGGTCATGGTTAAAGCAGGCTCAGACATGGTAATCGGATGTCTCTATAGGCCCCCTGGCTAAGCAGCTGTTGTGGCTGAGCACCTGAAGGATAATTTGGAAAATATTTCGAGTAGATTTCCCCACCATGTTATAGTTCAGGGTGGAGATTTTAATTTGCCAGATATAGACTGGGAGACTCAGACGTTCATAACGGGTGGCAGGGACAAAGAATCCAGTGAAATTTTTTTAAGTGCTTTATCTGAAAACTACCTTGAGCAGTTAAACAGAGAACCGACTCGTGACGATAACATATTAGACCTTCTGGTGACAAACAGACCCGAACTATTTGAAAAAGTTAACGCAGAACAGGGAATCAGCGATCATAAAGCGGTTACGGCATCGATGATTTCAGCCGTAAATAGGAATATTAAAAAGGGTAGGAAGATTTTTCTGTTTAGAAAAAGTGACAAAAAGCAGATTTCAGAGTACCTGTTGGCTCAACACAAAAGTTTTGTCTCAAGTACAGATAGTGTTGAGGATCAGTGGACAAAGTTCAAAACCATTGTACATAATGCGTTAGATGAGTATGTGCCAAGCAAGATCGTAAGAGATGGAAAAGAGCCACCGTGGTACAACAACCGAGTTAGAAAACTGCTGCGGATGCAAAGGGAACTTCACAGCAAACATATACATAGCCAAAGCCTTGCAGACAAACAAAAATTACGCGAAGCGAAATGTAGTGTGAGGAGGGCTATGCGAGAGGCGTTCAATGAATTCGAAAGTAAAGTTCTATGTACTGACTTGGCAGAAAATCCTAAGAAATTTTGGTCTTATGTCAAAGCGGTAGGTGGATCAAAACAAAATGTCCAGACACTCTGTGACCAAAATGGTACTGAAACAGAGGATGACAGACTAAAGGCCGAAATACTAAATGTCTTTTTCCAAAGTTGTTTCACAGAGGAAGATTGCACTGTAGTTCCTTCTCTAGATTGTCGCACAGATGACAAAATGGTAGATATCCAAATAGACGACAGAGGGATAGAGAAACAATTAAAATCGCTCAAAAGAGGAAAGGCCTCTGGACCTGATGGGATACCAGTTCAATTTTACACAGAGTACGTGAAGGAACTTGCCCCCCTTCTTGCAGCGGTGTACCGTAGGTCTCTAGAAGAGCGTAGCGTTCCAAAGGATTGGAAAAGGGCACAGGTCATCCCTGTTTTCAAGAAGGGACGTCGAGCAGATGTGCAGAACTATAGACCTATATCTCTAACGTCGATCAGTTGTAGAATTTTGGAACACGTATTGTGTTCGAGTATAATGACTTTTCTGGAGACTAGAAATCTACTCTGTAGGAATCAGCATGGGTTTCGAAAAAGACGGTCATGTGAAACCCAGCTCGCGCTATTCGTCCACGAGACTCAGAGGGCCATAGATACGGGTTCACAGGTAGATGCCGTGTTTCTTGACTTCCGCAAGGCATTCGATACAGGTCCCCACAGTCGTTTAATGAACAAAGTAAGAGCATATGGACTATCAGACCAATTGTGTGATTGGATTCAGGAGTTCCTAGATAACAGGACGCAGCATGTCATTCTCAATGGAGAGAAGTCTTCCGAAGTAAGAGTGATTTCAGGTGTGCCGCAGGGGAGTGTCATAGGACCGTTGCTATTCACAATATACATAAATGACCTTGTGGATGACATCGTAAGTTCACTGTGGCTTTTTGCGGATGATGCTGTGGTGTATCGAGAGGTTGTAACAATGGAAAATTGTACTGAAATGCAGGAGGAACTGCAGCGAATTGATGCATGGTGCAGGGAATGGCAATTGGATCTCAATGTAGACAAGTTTAATGTGCTGCGAATACACAGAAAGATAGATCCTTTATCATTTAGCTACAAAATAGCAGGTCAGCAACTGGAAGCAGTTAATACTATAAACTATCTGGGAGTATGCATTAGGAGTGATTTAAAATAGAATGATCATATAATGTTGATCGTTGGTAAAGCAGATGCCAGACTGAGATTCATTGGAAGAATCCTAAGGAAATGCAATCCGAAAACAAAGGAAGTAGGTTACAGTACGCTTGTTCGCCCACTGCTTGAATACTGCTCAGCAGTGTGGAATCCGTACCAGATAGGGTTGATAGAAGATCTAGAGAAGATCCAACGGAGAGCAGCGCGCTTCGTTACAGGATCATTTAGTAATCGCGAAAGCGTTACGGAGATGATAGATAAACTCCAGTGGAAGACTCTGCAGGAGAGACGCTCAGTAGCTCGGTACGGGCTTTTGTCAAAGTTTCGAGAACATACCTTCACCGAAGAGTCAAGCAGTATATTGCTCCCTCCTACATATATCCCGCGAAGAGACCATGAGGATAAAATCAGAGAGATTAGAGCCCACACAGAGGCATACCGACAATCCTTCTTTCCACGAACAATACGAGAATGGAATAGAAGGGAGAACCGATAGAGGTACTCAAGGTACCCTCCGCCACACACCGTCAGGTGGCTTGCGGAGTATGGATGTAGATGTAGATGTAGAAGTAGACGGAGACGAGAGACGAAGAAGACGTAGAAGTGAAGAAGCGTAGCAGTTGTCTTCAGTCAGTTTTGGTGCTGAAGACCATCATGCAAGAAGAGACTACATCATGCACAGACACACCAAGTCCGCCGCTGTAATGGAATAGCAAGCAGCAGCCTCGGCGCCAGAAGACAGAAGTTAAAAGGTACTTGAAGTCTGAGTTTTACGTACCTGGGTGACTCGTGAGGACGGGAAGGAGACGGCCTTACATCAGCAGTCACCTGTGAGCTGGGATGAAGATCTGACAGCCGAAGACCGGCAAGCGGGAGTCCGTTGTTCGAGTCCGGGACACTGGCCTTCCCCCGCCACGCCGCTCCGCTGGCCAACGCACAACACACGCGGCCGCTTAGAGAGAAGAAACACTGGGACTCCACATCCAAGGTATCACCATCCGATGGACGACTTCGCTCTCAATAATTAAATGGGCCACAGCGCGATGCGCGTCTCCAGTCAGCTGGGCGAGATGACGACACGAGATAATCACTGCCACGCGTATCAGACGCCGCCGCTGTCGCAGCAGAAGGCTACGCAAACGACACAGCTGCCGTTCTCCGAACCAGAACATCCAGTTAGATACAGTTGTACAAAACTTTCAATAAAAGTTATCTTATGTAAAAATGCTGTTTCATTCTACCTCATACCCAAGCCAAGGAAGAACCCACCCTGCCCACATGTTGTTAAGAGAGAAAAATTGATCAATTTAATATTTTCACCCTGACATAAAGCTTTAGAATGCTCATCCTGACAATTGATTAGCATCAAAAGAGAGAACCCACTTACATTTAGTATCACAACTGTTACACTACATTTCTGGGAAAGCCGAATGGAGGTGTTACCACTTGCTCACAGAATGTTCACGATGTGGGGCATTTTTGGATTTGGCCGAATGGAATTTTACTAAACATTGTGAGGTTAAAGTTGTCAGATGACAGACATAAGTATGTTTAACATGTTGATAAAATCTGAAGAAATTCAGTTCACTTCAATTCAGTTTATTACTACGAATCTTGGATCAGTTTTCTGGAAACTCTAAATTCGTTAATAATGGTGACATACAATGTTTCATATCACATTTGTAGTAGTAAATCATGTTAACAGCAACCATTGGTAATATTAAAGTAGAATTGAAACAGAACATTAGAAAAATAAGAATTAATTTTAAAAAACGTAAAATAAGGGGAATTAACTCAGGATCTTAAGAACCTCAGGTTTGCCAACTATCTACAGCTACTCCTACTTCTAAACCTATTGTTGATACGCTATTCTACAACACCATTGGTATGTGCATGCTTCTACAATCCTCAAGTCAGTGTATACCCATGCAGATAGTCACTTAATATGTGTATGCGCCTATTATTATTTATAACTCAGAAAATACTTTTGTGAACTGTTGACACTATTTTGATACTCAGAGCGTCCACTTGATCTTGTAGACTGAAAGTTAAGCAGTTGCCTTTTGGATATCTGATGTGAAATCATACTGACTTTACACCTAAAATTTTGGTCACTTGTAATTGTTAGCAGATTGCAGTCTACTTACCTGAAATCTCTCTCTACCTGAGAAAGGGGACATCTGAGAACGACATGATCACCATAACCTTCCTCTCTTCATTCACAGATTCGTGTGTCACTACATCCCACATGGTGCAGATGTTTGAGATATGGACCATGCCCTCGACCTCGACCTCGTGCACCATACCTCGTCGCGCACTTTGAATCTGTTCCTGATGCTTGACAACATGCGTTAAACACTCCTTGCAGTGCTTCTAGCGTCCCAATCAGACTGCTATTCATCTAACTTCCAGGCTCATAAATGTCTTTTGTCACTAATAAGCATCCTGTGGTCTCATACACATGATTATACTGCTCACACCCTAACCAAAACAGCACTGGCCTGTAATATACCACGATATTCATCAGACATATCCCGACTATCACCAATTAACTCTCTACAGGTTGTAATGGTACTTGAATTACGCAACCATTACTCCACCTCACCTGAGCCTCTCGATACCAGCAATATTTTACTGTGTTTCTGTAAAGTAGTTAACGTATTTACGAGACAACATTCAGATTTGATTTCATCGATATGTTTATATTGCAATGATATTATTCTTATGTGTATTCTTTCTTTTGTCACTATGATCTTTGACGTACTTGTAACTCTGATTTTTGGGTGCGTAAGCGATTATTAGTTTGTTGTTAACTTGTTGGACCAACGAGTTAAAATTTCATAGAGTGGCTGAGATACTAGTTACAGCGCTCCTAGCGGCAACCAACGCTAACTCGGCCGCCATGTTCTCCTTAGTCAAAACATTAGGAAAGCGTTACTGTTCTTTGTGTTGGAAGTGTGTCAGCTGTTGTGATATTACTGCAATATTTAACTTTTCTAGTTGACTTTTTTGTTACAAAATATAAAGTCAACATGCCTGGAGTGTTTCAGCGTTCAACTGCACAAATCGCAGCGATAAAACAACAAATATTTCATATTATAAGTAAGTATACGACACACGTTTTTTAATGTTTATTAAAGAGTCATTTGCATTGGAACTGTAATTATGCTTAAGGCAAATGCAGGAAAGTAATTTATTTATCGTTGATTACAGATTTCCTTTAAAAGATAAGGAAATTACAAAAAGATGGATTATAAATATGAAGCGAGAAAACTGGTTTCCTACTACAGCCAGTTACCTCTGTTCAGCTCATTTTGAAGAGAAATATATGTACCACACAAATGTCCAGAGGCGCCTTTTGTCAAAAGCAGTACCTACTATCTTTAACTTTCCATCACATTTACAAAAGCAATATAAAGTATTACGACCACAACCCAGAAAGCGATCTTTCGACAATTTGCAAGATAGTGCTGTTACAGTGACATCATTAGCACAAAGTAAGTCAATAATTTAATTTTACTCGGTGTTCTTATTACTTTGAATTACATACTTTATTATAATCTGATGGTGTAACTCTGTTTTAAACTTATGATGTAACTGCATTCTTTCAGTGCCTGTCGGACCCATATCTGTTTCTGCTGACCACAATTACTGTCTACCAAGCCCTAAGAAGTTGAAAACACAATATAACTGAGTACAAGTAGAGAATGTGCGACTAAAGAAGCGGATAAAGCAAATGAAGCAACTTAGTGCATGACACAAAAGAAGAATAGTGCAGTTACAGACTTTAGTTGCTGGTTTGAGAAGAAGGCTATGTAGTTCAGTTTCTGATATGTTAAACAGTGAACATGTAGTTGGTTTGTTGAAGGAGCTATTGGAACTTCAGTGCATTGCTAAAGTATGCCACTATTCTCAGCAAATAAGGAAATTTGCCCTGACCCTACACTTTTATTCTGCCAAGGCATACAGCTACTTACGAAAATTTGTGAAATTACCCCACCCAAGAACGCTTCGCCGTTGGGCAATGTCAGTGGGTGGCCATCCAGGTTTTACTGAGGAGGGTTTCACTAAAATTGCCTCTGAAGATGAGAATAGCACAACCCAAATTTTTGCAACATTGATGTTTGATGAGATGGCTATTAAGAAGGACCTTGTTTGGGATGGGGAAAAAATAAGAGGCTGTGTATAATGAGACAGGTGAGAAACAAAATTAACTGTACTGACTGCTTAGAAGGTATTTTTGCTTGTATTGAGGCTAAAAGAACTGGACTGATTGCAGTGAAAGATGTGAAAACCAGTTTAATCAATCCAGCTAATGATGTTGTTAAACTTTGTAATGTTGCTGAGGTTTTCAGAAATAATGAAGACATAATCCTGAAATGTCAGAAAAACCTTTTGTTGAGGTTCCAGACAGAAGTGTTGCAATTGGTGAGGGGCTCCTTATTTATAAACAATGAACATCTTTTTACAGAAACCGAATTTGGTGAAGAAACCCATTATGTTAAACTGATAAAACTGCTGCTCAAACATTTTTTTGTATGTCGAATAAATCACTTATGCAGATCAAAATCATCTGAGCAGAGAGGTAAAGTTGTGAGACAACTATACACGAAGCTTATTTTATTTAAAGGTCAGTGAAAAGACCGAAAAAATACGAATGTCAGTTAGAACATTGTAAAAATTAAATGTAAATAAATTATTTTACCTTTCTTGTAGATTATTATTATTATTGAATTACTATGCTTGTGTTAACTACTTGTAACACATATTTCAAATAATATTCTCGTTCACAGTGTACTGGTGTTTGAGGCTTTGACTGTTTACTTTGAAATAGCGACAAAAATATCACATTTCTGCGCCCGTTACTGTTTCTAATAGTTAACCACAGCGTGTTTAGGAGTTTCACCGTAATATTCTGGTGGTACCTGCTCTAATTGCATTAATTTATGGGCAACAAGTAACGTTATAGTGGATGGACAGACTTATTTGAGTTGTCTTGTAGTGTTATCTACATCGAAAAGTTTAGCCATATTTCGACAAAAACATCCCTTTTTGCTGTCAGTGTACACTGAAATCACTGCTGTCTATTGCTTGTTTTAGAAAAAATAAAGCTAGTAGGGGCTATTTCAAGTAAGTCATACGCAGTTACAAGGGGGCGGGACACAGCAGACGAATGCCTTGACTAAAGAAAACATGGCGGACAGAACTTCAATTTGCTTCAAACATGGCGGACCTATAGCCACTCTATGAAATTTTAACTCGTTGTGTTGGACAGTCGGACCTTGAGAAGGCCAAGTCTTGGACGACATGTTGGAAAGACGCGTACTGTAGTCCGCTTATAAAATGTGAAATTTAACAGTGACTGTGAGGAAGAAGTTTTCAAGTATGTTTTGGATTGTGAAGTGATGTTATGTGTTTACGTGATACTGCAATAAAAGCAAGTAAAAGGAAGTGTAACTTAAATTCGGAGTGCAGATTTTGTTTTTTACATCACCATTGTGCTAACTTTGAAAGGTTTAATCTTGAAGAATATTTTGTGAAGCGCATCTACATAACTTTTGAATATAGCACGATAAAACCTAGGCCTCTTTGAATCTGAGCTTGGAATCATAACCACCTAGATTTTCAACGATTGAGCCATGATAATACGAGACCAGCGTGGGAAATGCGAAAAGATGAGTGCCTAGTTTTTTCATTATAACATGAAATGACTATTAACTGTGCACTAATGACACCTGCCACATAATATGACTGTTGTTGCCCGAAAATGCAGTATTTAGCAGCGTGGGCAACACCACAATCGTTATTAAATGCTGACCTTTGTTGTGGTGGGGTTGTTAGAACGTGGGGGCTCAGCCAGGATAGGCAGCACCAAATATTCAAAAATTTAGTGTAGATGTGCTTCAGGAAAAGTGCATAGTGAATGTGTTATGAAAAATATCGTCAAATACTTAACAATCAAAAGGAGACAACCACAGGACGAAAAATGGACGCAAAAAACAATGGGACGACAAAGGATTTAAAATAAACACTATGACTGGATTCCGACGGAGAAGACTTCAGCTATAAGTTAAGTAAAAATTCTAACGAATTTTGTTAATTGGTATTGTCATTTCTAGTGGTTCATTTTCTGTTAACAGTTAATAATGGATAAAATTAATGAAGGGGAAGAAATAGTAGGGGAGATCCAAAAATTGATAAGTTAGAATTAATTATGCAGCTTCTGAGTAAGCAGAATGAAAACATAAATAATTTAAGATCTGAAATGAGGGCTGAAATTGACGAAAGGTTAGGGGAGAATTTGATTAAGCAATTAAATGCAATAAAAACTGAGTTAACTGAGGTCAGTATTACACTGGAAGGTAACTTAAAGCTGGTAGAATCGAGGGTAGACAATGTGGATAAAAAATTAATTGTTTTTGAAAATGAATTCATTGCTGAAAATAGTAACAGAGCAAGTGAAATGTAGGAACTTCAAAATTAAAATGAATCACTAGATGAAAAATTTAATGACTTGAAAGTAAACAGTGTTAATGCAGTCAGTAGCGTTGAGAAAAAGGTTGACAGTTTAGAATCAAACCTTACCAATAAATTAGACACATTGAAAACTAAAATAAATCAAGTTGAAGAATATGCTGTTAACAAGAATTTGTACAGTCATGGACGAGTATGGTCGAACCTGTTAGTGAAAAGTTTTCCCTGTGATAATTTGCACCCAGATGAGTTTTTGCACCAATCCAAGGATAATTTTGTGCCAGGAATGTCTGGTAGTTAAAAAAATAAATTTGTCAAAAAAATTCTTGAAAGGGAGGCCCTAACCTGGGCTAACCAAAATTTCGATCAGTGGGAAACCTTTGCAGATTTTGAGAAAAGCTTCTTAAACAAATTTTGGTCAGAATCTGAGAAGGGGAGAATTAAATATGAATTTTTAACTGGACCTATTTTCAGAGGGAGAGTGGGCACTTTGAAAGCATTTTGTAAAGATCAATTGAGAGAATTAATACATTTAGACAAACCTTTTGATGAAATGACACAAATAGATGCGCTGAAAAGAAGGCTACCTGAAAAATTTGCAATGGGATTTAGTTCATGGGTCTGATGATTCTGTGGAAGAATTTTTAAAATATGTGGATAAATTGGATAGGGCATTAGAAAGAGGAAATATGCAAAATTTTAACAATGGTGAACAGCAACAGGGGGGGGGGGTGGTATTCAAACAGGTATGGAGAGAGAAGAGAATACAGAGACAACAGATATGAACAACACAGGGGAAACAATAGGGATCATGATGGTAATGACAGGGACAGGGATAGAAATTTTGGAAACAGAAACAGATGGGATGACAGAAACAAGGGGGAACAAAATTGGAGATCAAACAGAGAAAACAGGCAGGAAAACACTGGACCGCCTCAATGAGGGTCTGCAGTTTTGGGGCGAGAAAATATCATCACAATAGGACCTACAATAGCAACTGGGAATTTACAGACAGAGGAAGAAGGAGAAATGTAACTTATTATTATAATAAAACCAGTGGAAGACAAAACAAATACGCACCACAAATAACAGACACTCATGTTCAACACCAAATTAATACTTTAAATTTTGATCAGAAATTTTGGGTAACTACTTCTGAAAACAAGCCAGATGAGGATATTGCAATTGTGCCAGAATTTTATAATTGGGTAGAGAATAATAATCTATGTAATTCTGAAGTATCTGACAAACATTACAGCTCTGATTTGAATAAGTTATTTAATGAAAAGTTATGTGAAGAGAGAGAGATGGAACTTAATGTGACTGTGGATAGGATGCATGATGAGGAAAGTTTTGATTTTGATGAAAATATGGAAGCTAATGATGTTGTTGAGAGTTGTACAGAGGTAAGTAATGGTGAGATTAATGCTGTGGGTGAGTATCAAGTATTCGTCGAGATTATTTCAAGTGAAGTAGTGAAGCTATGTGATAATGAAGTTGATAATTGTGAGTATTATGATGAGGTAAGTGTTGTTAGTAATGAGGAAGAGGACACTCATGCATCTGAAGAACAGGTAAAGTTAAGTTAGTGTAACCAATTTAATGTAGCAGAGGACTGTAATGTTGTGCCAGCTAATAGTATGAAGTATTTAAACCCACATACAAGTTATGAAGGAAAAGGTGAAAATTTTTTAAAAATATTATGGAACAGTTGCAATTACAAAACAGATAGGGAAGAGTTGTGGAACTATTCAGCTAAAATTTGTAGAAGGTGGCAAAGTGTAAAATGTAATGAATATCTGTTGTATGCTCAACCTGTTGTATGCTCAACCTGTTGTATCCATAGATGATGATAATGAAAGTGTCAATGTGTGTGTGAAGCTGTTAAAAACTGATCAGGAAAATAATGAGGGTAATTTTAGAGAAATTGAAAATGACCTGTTACATGAACCATTAAAAGAGAAAGTAGAAAAATGTGAATTAGGATGTCCATACATTAAAGCTAAAGTAAAAAATTGGGATGGTAAATGTCTCATTGATACAGGGAGTCCTATTACAGCTATTTCAGAAAAATTCAGAAATAAAATTAAAGACAGTGTTGATTTTGTTGAGGCCCCTGTGATGGGAGTAAAGATAAGAGGAGCTACAGGCAAACACAGTAAAGTCATCAAATGTCAAGTATTTTTATCATTTGAAATAGAAGATGTAAAATTTGAGCAGGATTGTCTTGTTATTCCAAGTTTAGAGGAGAACATATTGTTTGGCATTGACTAGGTGTTAAAGGTAAGTGCTGCATTTAGCTGGAGTGAGATGAAGTTAATTGTGTGTGAACCCAAAAGCAATGTTATTGTGTGTACACAACTTTTTATTATGCACTGTGGAGAAGGTTGCAATCATGACAGGAAAATCATAGACTATGAAGAGAATTTGTATTGTTTTGATAAGAAGCCTGAGCTAAATTTTTCTGGTCAAAATTATGAAAACCTAGTTAAAAGCAAAGTAGAGGAAGCAATTAATTTGGACAGTGATCAAAAGAGACAGTTGAAAAATTTATTGTGGGAATTTCAAGATTCAAGGAAAAACCTGGAAGAGTCAGGAATTATCAGTGCACTTTACACCTTAAAAATCATGAACCTTTTTTCCTCAAGCCTTATAGTATTCCTTTTGCAAAAAGAATAGTCGTAGAGAGTGAGATACAAAAAATGGAAGCATGGGGTATAATCAAAAGAAGTAACAGTGATTATAATAATCCTTTGGTGGTTGTTTCCAAACGTGGAGGTGGTGTTAGACTTGTACTTGATTCTAGGCACCTTAACAAATTTTTGAAAAGAGAAAATGATCATCTAGAAAACATAGATGAACTGTTACATAAATTTGAATGTGTGAAATTCATGAGTAGCTTAGACTTAACTTCAGGCTTTCACCAAATTTCTTTAGAAATAAATTCTAGAAAATACACTGCATTCTTGTATGAGGTAAAAAGTTATCATTACTGTGTTGTACCATTTGGACTAACTGTTTCTGTTGCTGAGTGTATCAGAGCATTAGATCTTGTTTTGGGGGATAAACTACTGTCTAAACTTACTGTATATGTAGATGATATTTTGATTTCTGGAAAAACATGGGAAGAACATTTTGAATTGCTAACACAGGTGTGTACAAAATTAAGGGAAGGGGGTATGACCTTAAAGTTAGAAAAATGTAAATTTGGAGTAAGTGAATTGAAATTTTTGGGACACACTATTTCGGAAAAGGGAATTGAACCTGACAGAGAAAACATTGAAGCTATAGAGAATTTTCCTGTTCCTAAAAATAAAAAACAATTAAAATCTTTTTTTGGTCTTGCTGGATTTTACAGAAAGTATGTCAGTACTCGAGCTATGGATGCTTCCTGTTTATGTGATCTATTAAAGAAAAATACTGTCTGGGATTGGTCATCTGATTGTCAAAAAGCATTTGATGAGATAAAGAAACAACTTGCACAGAGCAGAATTCTATATAGGCCTGACATGTCTTTACCCTTCTCTTTAATGACTGACAGCAGTGATACAGGATTAGGAGCACATTTATTTCAGGAAAAAGTCGTAAGAGATCATATTGAACACCATTCCATTGCATTTGCTAGTAGAGTGTTACAAAAGTATGAAAAGACTTACACTGTGACTGTAAAAGAACTTTTGGCTATACATTGGGCTTTCAACAAACTTAAAAATTATCTTCTTGGACACAAAGTGATTGTTTACTCTGACCACAAAGCACTAAGTTACTTACAGGAGTGTAGGCTCTATCATAGTAGAATCACCAGATGGGCATTACTTTTACAACAATTTGATTATGAAATTAAATATATTAAGTAGAAGGAAAATGTTATTGCTGATGCACTTTCTAGGTCACCAGTTGGGCTAAATTTTGATAATGAAACAGGCATTGATGACAAAAATTTCAAAGTTATGTATTTGAAGGAGTGAAAGTGGAAGGAGAAACTTTAAAAATTTGCAATGACATTAGGAGACACCAAAATCATGATGGAAATTGGTAAAAAGTTATTTGGGAGTTAAGCAAAAGGTAGATGATTATTATAAGGTACACAAAGGAATTCTGTTCGGAAGATTAAGACCTGATTTGGATGATTGGAAATTATGTTGGCCTGAGCAGCACATAGACACATTAGTTAAGTATATACATGAGAGCTTTGGACATTGTGGTTCTGTCAAATGCATACAAAAGATTCAGGAAAACGTCTATTTTTATAATATTGCCAGAAGAGTGAAGAAAAAATTAGCAGCCTGAGACTGATGCCAAAGAGTAAAGGTGAGTAATCAAACATGCAGAGGGATGATGCAAAATATTTTGCCCGGCAAAAATTTAGAGCTGACAGCTTGCAACATTTACGGACCCCTCCCCAAGTCAAAAGGAGGTTACAGTTTTATCTTTGTAATTGTTGACATGTTCTCAAAATTCATCAAATTGTATCTATTAAGGAAAGCCACAAGTAAACAGATTACATCTAAATTAACCAGTGATTATTTCAATAAGGTAGGTACTCCACAAGCAATCTTGTCAGACAATGGCTCACAATTTACATCAAAAGTATGGAAAGACTTTGTTGAAAATGCAAACATAAAACATATTTTGATTTCAGTTTATCACCCGTCCAGTAATCCAGCAGGAAGGTACATGACAGAGATAGGGAGGTTGTGCAGAACATATTGTAGTAAGAACCATATAAATTGGATTGAATATGTAAGTGATTTCGAAGACATAATGAACAGTTCTGCAACATACATCCACTGGCTTTTCACCATTCGAAATTATGTTTAACAAAAGGCCCACTAGCTTTATTACTGAACACGTAGACTTTCCAGTTTGTCAAATTTTGTCACCTCAGGAGAGAGAACAAATTGTAAAAGACACCATGAAGAAACAAGCAGATTACAGAAAGAAAAGACACGATGCAAAAGGCAGGTTTTCACACTTTAATATTGGTGATTTGGTTTTGGTTCAAATGAAAGAAAAATCTAAACTTATGACTTCAGAACTAAAGAAATTTTTTGACATTTATATAGGACCATTTGAGGTGAAAGAAAATCCTCACCCAAATGCTTACAGATTAATCTATCTAATATCTAGGAAATTATTTGGTTTGGGAAATTTAAGTGAATTGAAACCTTATAATTCTGATACCTAGAATGAAATTTGCAATCTCAATAACCTGGAATATAAGGAAAATTTTTCACATTTTATATTGTTTATGAAGTTTGTTTCCTATCATGTGATATGGAAACTATATATGGTACTGAAGCTTACTCAATGTAATTTCTATTTTGATGACATGTAATATACATACTATTCATTGAGTATATGCCTAGATGTAAGAAAATATTTTGATGGTTGCCTCTGCATTTTATTTTCTTTGTGTGGTAGGACATGTGCTATTGTAGTTGTAGTTTACTCATGTTAGTTATTAGACATTTGACATTCATATTTTGTGCTAACTACTATTTTCTTCACATGCTGATGTCATTTAGCTGAAAACATTTTGTTGCTGTTATTATATTTTCTGAGCCTATATGTTGAAAAACTATGCCTGCTTATTTGCCCACTTGACAGTTGGGATTTTTGAAATTGAGGACTTTCCACACTGTGCAATTAAATCATTCTTTTGTGTATTATTGATGAACCATTCTGTCTGCCTATGGGGCAACACAAAGATACTGACAATTGTCATTTTTCTTAATTTTGTCTTTTTATATAACATGTTTAGAATTAGTGTGATACCTTTTGATATTTTGCATATTATGTTGATGAAATCAAGAGGATGCTTGTTGTAAAATCCAACCTCTACTTTTCCCATTTTGATAATATTTTTTTTCTGTTTTTGTAAGACTCAGTGTAGCCCTGAGAATTTTTCTTCCTTTGTACATGTCATATTGTAGGTTTTTATGCTACAGTTAGATTGGATCTGTATTGGGGGGGGGGGAGGTGAATATTGGGATAGACAATATATATCAGTGATGGGTTTCTTAAGCTACTGTAGGGAGATTATCACACTCATCCGTTCTGCCACGTCTGCGTTGTATTTTATATCGGTGGGCGGCTGTTGACATTCTGCTCTCAGTTATATTTTTTGAGCCCTCCCCTTTTATTTCTTATCCTACTGCCTGTCCCTGATTCTATTCTATTTTTCTTTTTCTGCTGATGAGAGGAGGCTAGGCTGAACTCTCCAGTAGTACCTATTCCTATCTTTCTTTTCCATCCACATATTTTGAAGTATCGCTCCTCCCTTGTTGCAGTGTCTGTAATTGTACCATGTCCTTATGCTCTTCAATACAGATCAACAAGCAATTGTTTTCTTAAATGCTGCCTGGTAATACTTTTCTTTGTCACAAATTTCCATGTTAATGTAGTAAACTGTATCTGGTTGAATAACTTTGAAATTAATTTCCAAATTTATTTATACACTATCATACCATATTATAGTAGAGTAAAAATTCCAATTACTTTCACATCAGAATGTTGAAGGCCTATGTATGATAAAAAAACTTGCTTATGACATGTCACAAACAAGATTTTTTTAAAAGTAATGTTAGAAAATGAGAAGTTTAATGTGTGTAGCAATATATAGAATTTTATTGAATATAAATAATTTTTAGACTATTATAATCTTTCATATTGTTTCTTTTACGTTATTCTACTAGTGTTTGATCATTCTTGGTGACACAATATAACACTGAATATTTGTATAGAAATTTATACTGAACTGAACAGTAAAGCCTATGTAATAATTTCAGATAAAGAACCCACCAGCTTAAAGAAACTATGTAAAGGAAATACCTATGGACCTGTTATTACAGGAAAAACTTTACTAGGAGAACAGGAACTACAGTGATGAAATGGACAGTGAGTTTCATTCATTCATTCATTCATTCATAATACGAGACCAGCGTGGAAAACGCGAAAAGATGAGTGCCTAGTTTTTTCATTATTATATGAAATGACTATTAACTGTGCACTAACGACACCTGCCACATAATATGACTGTTGTTGTCCGAAAATGCAGTATTTAGCAGCGTGAGCAACACCACAATCGTTATTAAATGCTGACCTTTGTTGTGGTAGGGTTGTTAGAAGGTGTAGTGCGAAAGTCACAGTGAGCTGCAGAAGTACGCTCCACTGAATTCGTCACAGTGTTGCTTTGTTGCTGATTAATCTAAGATGATGTGTCAAGATGTTGACAGTAAGTCCATAATGGTGCCGCAGTTAGCTTCGTGATATGACCACACCACATGAAATGGTAATTTGTAGTCAGCAGTACCAGCACAGACAATATTATGCATACTTTTGGCCGCTTTCTGAGTAACAGATTTTTAGTGTTCTAGACAGTTTTTTTCTCGACTAGAAGAAAGCCTAAATATCTACTATCAGAGCTGCATTTTGCAGGTATTCTGTCAAGCCTCAGGGAAGGATTCCTACTAAGAGAAAACCTTCCCTTCAGAAGTATGTATGTGATTTTATGAACAGCTATAGTCAGTTTGTTGCTCTTGCACCAACGCTGCATCTGAGCAAGCACATCACTCGCGTTTGCCTTAAGTCTCGCCCTGGAGTCGGCAGACACACCTGCTAGGATGTCACTTGCGTATGTGACAACACCTTCAATAGCATCTGCCCCAGATGTAACAGGGTTCAATACTAAGATCCCAAAGCAGTGGACCACTTAAGGAAATTTGAGGACAGTCCTTGGTAATCTTTTTAATTATCTTTCCCTGAAGTCCTGGCATACGATTTAGCAGAGCACTATTACAACAAATGAGAAGTCAGCTACTACAGAGATCATTTATCCATGTTAAGGCACAAGCTGAATTAAGATTTTGTTGATCAAATACGAGCTGTGTCAGGTGGCACATATGCGTTAGGGTGGGATGCCACATGTAATGACGTGTTAACTGAGGTAGCTAGAGCTAGAACAATTGACGTCTTCATACGTGGAATAAATCTGCAGATATGTGGCCCCTCATACTTCACTGCATGAGGCAGTAAGACCGACACTTTTTTGCAAGGAGGCTGCAAGGTTCACCTCTACTCTGTCGCTAAGCAATAAGCTGCGCCACATTTTTGCAAACGACACGAATTCCAAACGCTGATATGCAAGTAGGGGGATCAGGCCCCACCACCCATCCTCCACGTAACGTGGGTAATGTATCTAGCCCAAGACAGAAGTGTAAATGAGGTGGCTTACATAATTTTAGAGGACAATATCAGAGGAAGAGCTGCCAAAGTGTCAGTAGATACAGGGGCTCAAATTAGAGCATTATTTGTTTCTCTTAATGATAAGAGTACACTTAAATCGTTGCGCTGTAACATTAGTGGATTAAGAAAGAAGTAATACTGCCCATAGGAAAATGTTTTGTAAACCTGCAGATGGATGGTAAGAATTATGGTTTTGCTAGCTAAGTTGGGAGAAGACGCAGAAGGGATTTCAGTATAATTCTAGAGAAGGATTTCCTACATCAGAATTTCAGTGCGAAAATAAGTGTAAGAGCAAGAAGCAGCTGAGAGAAGGAGAATTTGCACAGTAGCGACCTTACTTAAAAATCGGGCCTATGAGGAGTTAGCACATTCCAGTGTCAAAGAAATCTTTTGTACTCGGTATTAAAGGAATATGCTCGGTTGTTCGAGGAACAGCAGTGTATGTCAGTCACTGACGTTGTACAACACGAAATTAGAACTTAATACATCAGGCCAATTGCTTAGAAACTGGACAGGCTCGGAACTGGACAGATTCCTATTTTATCTACAATCTGTTGTTCAGGATATTACACAACAACAGCTGACTGTAAGGATAGATCATTCCTCTGTGAACCCACGCTTGGTCCCTACCTTTGTGGTACCCACAAAGGCAATCAGTAGAGTGAAAGCCTATCGCCTATGCATTAACGTACAAGCGGTAAACAAGGTAACTGCCACTGATACCTACCCTCTATCCCATATCGACGAAACATTGGACAGATTGGGAAACAGTAGGTATTTTACTACCTTTTACATGCATTCTAATTACCACCAAATTCCGATTGCACCAGAATACCTAAGAAAACGCATTTGTGGTTCCATGAGGGTTGTATGAGTTTTTACACATGCCTCTCAGCCTTAGAAATGCGTCTGTCACTTTCCAAACATTCGCTGACTTGTTAATAAGGTAATTGAAGCCTACAACATCTTTGGTGTATTTGGATGACATCATATTTTCAAGGAGTACTAAGGAACATTTGGTGAGATTGAGGTACGTTCTATCAAGGTTACAGCATACATATTTGAATTTAAAGTTTTTTTTCTGCACAGTCAAAGGTTAAGTACCTGAGACATATTATCGGTTCAGATGAGGTTAAGACAGATCCACAGCTAACCAAAGCAGTTGAGACTCTTCCAGGCCCACTAACGCTAAGGAGATGCAACTTTTCTTACCTTCACTAATTATTATCGTCTTTGATAAAGGATTATGCTATGACAGCCAAACTATTTATTAAATTGTTAAAGTAAGGTGCAGTCCTTGAGTGGAGAGAAGGATTTGAGTAGGCTATGAAGAAACTTAAATATTATTTGACAGGTTCACATTAATATACTGATTCTGAAAAGCCTTTTATCCTTTGAACAGACACCTCGAATATGCTATCAGTGCTGGTCTTTGTCAGGAATAATTGCTAGCACTAACATTCAGAGTCAACTATTGCAGATGTTATTTCTACAGAAGAAAACTCGCTGTGGTCTCTAATTATATTGATCTTTTGTAGAGGCTCAGTTTAAAGGACCCCAGAAGTTATTTGACTCGTTGGGCATTACAGCTATCAAAATAGGATTATGGCACATGCCACAAGCCAGGCCGTTCACACCTGAATGCTGATGCACTGAGCCACAAGGTCAAAATGATTCATACTGACAATGTTTTAATAGAAGAATTGAGAGATGTACAATGTCACTGGTACAATTCTCTTCCACATTTTGTCACAGTTGATTATATTGTATACCACATAAATCCCCCTGAGCAACAGAGTCATAATTGCAGAAAGAGTTGCATGTATAATAGCTCAGTATCATGACAGTTCGCAGGTATGTCATAAAGGACAAAAAGCCATGAATGCCAGAATAGACACACGGTATTGATAAGAAGTACATACAAAACTACTTCCCTTGTGGTCAGAGGTCAGTCCCACCATGGACTTAAATTGCCTTGCAAACACTTCTAGACACTACAGCCGTTACAAACCCGTTGCAGAATGTTGCCTTAGACAAAGTCTGACCGTTCCCACAGACCACACAGAATTATTAATATATCTTGTCTGTCACTGATCTTTTCCTAGATATCTAATTCTAGTAGAAGTAGCAGGTATGACTACAGGAACAGTAATGAGTGCCTTTGTCAATAGTTAAGTTTTATCATTCAGAAGCCCTGATGACATTTTGACTGAACAGCGGACTAATTTAATGTACACCATGTTTCTACAAGTGTACAAATAACTATGAACCCAAAAATAGAGAAACATATCTTTTCATCCAAAAGCTAATAGCCACCTCCAATGTGTTCATCAAACAGCAGCTCGGATTTTGTCTTACTACATAAACCACTCGGTGACTGGGAGAAGTAGGTCGCTTATGTAACTTCTGCGTAAAATAGTCATGTACATGAATCAACTAGGTATACATCCTATGAGGAAGTATATGGATGGTCTATGAGCCCCCCATCTGAACATGATAAACTCCCATCTGTCGTGGATCTGGCAGAAGTTGTCACCTAAAGGCTATCTGGAAGCAGATAAAGCAAAATAAATATAAGCTACCCAGAAACAAGATGAATGAAGTAACAAAGGGTCTGTACTTTCTCAGTGTAAAGAAAGTGAAGACTAAGAAATTCATGCCTCAATACGAAAAGCCTTATTCCATCACACTGACTTCTGTTTATGCAGATATTCATTTTCTGACCATACAGAAGTAGTACATTCTGACTGGTTACAGCTGTACCATGGTCAAGCTCTGCCACCCTCTGCAGTGTCACTTAGTTCAGCTCAAAATAATTTATAACAAGGCACATGTACTATCATACAGAAATGCAGGGAAAATAGGACAAGTTGCTGTCAGCTCATCCTCAGTATGCCTTGAGAAATGAGCACCCTTATGTCTTAAGGTCATGGGATTGAGGTATTGTTTGTTGGAACGAGTTTTATGTGGTATTTTATTCTGTCTAGGAGTGATTTTACTATGGGCAGAAATTTATTTTATTGATATGGTTGTGAGTAATAATTCTGTCATTCAGTCAGTCATTTTGAGTGGCTAGTGCAAACGAATTCTGCTAGACTGTAGAACCAGTCTCCAGTTGAGGCTAGTTGGCCATCTTTCTTTTGCAGTTTTTTTATGCAAGATGGTGCAAAAATTGCTTTCTAAAATCGGAGTGTGCCTTGCTGTAGTATAAGTTACTGTATATTAACAGCAAAGTAACTACAGCACTGATAATGTAAATGATTAAACGGTGACCACAAATAACTGCTTATAAAGTGGACAGGAGTTTAGAGAGATCAGTTGTTTTATAATAATAAAGTACCAGTAAAAGAGAATGTGAGGGGCTACTATTCAACATCATCAGGAGATTTCTATGTTACTCAGTAAAGCTTTAAACCTTCCTATAAATGAGAAACGCACTGTGGTGATACATGAATAACTGTTTGTTAGTTTTGCATAATCTGCACTAAAGATTTTACATAATGTGAAACGGACTTTTTACGAATACATTTACACTATTGCAAACGAGGTTCAATCAGTACTACATTGTTATAAGTTGAGAATTATAGTTTTGAGGTAGAACAATGTTTTACTTAACCAGCTCATAAGCGGCACTGAAGTGAAATAGATAATTGGAGACGTTAAGTAACAAACTGTCTTTCCAGTAGCTGCTATTGATCGAATGATTTGCTTACAACAATACATATTTTTCTTTTGCCGAGTTTCGTACGAAAAAAACCTAAACAAATTTTCACTTATTATCAGATGTCATGCTATTTCCACTTTACTATCAAAATTTACTTTAGAATTCACTGTTCTCTTGTCCATAATAGGCAGGTAAACTTCTTAATTAAATACATGAAGAGACAAGGAATAATTACATTCATTCATATAACAATTAAGAACATAATTTGCAACAACCAGACAACCTCCATATCAAGTGTTTGGAGTTAACACTAAGAACTAATTCATGCAATGAATAACCTACAGAGATCATGTCCTTGACACACTCACCTAAAATTTGCAAGGCACAGCTATTTGAAATTACCCACGACTCTTGTATTATACACTAGTGGGAAGTTATAATGTATAAGACAGTATTATCTCGAAGTTGTGTTAGCCTTTTGTAAACAAAGTATAACTCACACTGCAAGATATTACTAGCAGTCAGGCAAACACGTGCATATAGAGTAGCAAACGTTACTGTTTGGCAGGACCTTTGCACGTCAGATGATTTATATTTTTTGTATCTAAAGGATAACACAACAAAAATAAGTCCTTGTCTTCGTAATTTGTGGTGGAATGTATAGTACTACATGTGGATTGATTTGGTGAAACAAGCGATTTATGGTTACCAATTTTGCCATATGCCATTATAGGAAATGTATTACACCTTTAAAAACTATACTTTCCTCGATTCTCCACCTAGTTTACAATAGACTTCAGAGATGAAATCTTGAACATCACAGGTATGTACATTGTCAGAAGACACTGTTACATCTCGAGACCATAGATCAAGCATGACAAAAATGTAGGGCTATCAACGGTAGGTCAGGAGAACGAAAGCATTATATACTACTTCTGTATCACAAATGACTTAACTCCATTACCAAACAATGACACTTGAAAGGCACTACAGACACAGAAGGTGTCAAATGTAGTTTCAGAGCAATGGTTTGTGAAAGGTAATGTGTACCTATGGCCCATTCTATATGAGGTTAAGAGACAAGCAATGTCAAGCAACAGTAACATCTTCACTGTCGTATGGACGAATGAGAATTACTTACAGTTCTACAAAGAAGGGTAAATGCACTGATTGTTGTAATTACACAGTGATGGACTAACTGCTCCTCTCACTGCGACAGTTACTCTGAAAGCATGGCTTTCAAAGTGGTTCAAATGGCTCAGAGAACTATGGGACTTAACATCTGAGGTCATCAGTCCCCTAGACCTTACTACTTAAACCTAACTAGCCTAAGGACATCACACACTGCCATGCCTGAGGCGGGATTCGAATCTGCAGCCATAGCAGTCGCGCGGTTCTGGACTGAAGCTCCTAGAACCGCTCGGCCACAGCGGCCGGCTGTTCTACATTACTTGCCACCATTGTGCAAAAGCGGACCTCAGATGTTATCTACGTCCTCCATTGATTAAAATGTGGCATTCAGCAGTACAAAACCACATTTATCAAGCAGTTCCTGGCTGATGCACCTGGCACCACAACAATTTCAGCCTTGCTCACTCCTTCAAGAATAAATATGAATAATAAAGTCTTTTTCCAATGCGGCCGCCACCAATGTTATCAGTTACAATCATTAATTAAATACTCACTAACCCACAATTTTGTGCATTTGTCCCTCCAGTGATGTGTTTTACCTGCCAGTTAGGCCCTGCTATTTTGATGACGTGAATGCAAACTCATCTGGTGACTACCATTCCGTTTATGGTAAGCTTTACAATGCTTCTTGGAATCTGTTCAACTGCTCTGTGCTTCCCCATCTGTCACTAACCAAAAGAGCAGTGGATATGCATACATTACTGATACAGGTTATTTTTGTCACCCTTTCATATCCACTGATATGTACCACATTATGCATTGACATGTAGTACACTGTAAATAGCTATACAATTAGTCACACCCCAGCGCCTTATACACCTACAAAGTTAATGTGCTACTTGCCAGCACTGCATCACTGAGAAAAACTTTAAATGCTTCACCTCTTTTAACTCATTTACTTACCTCACGTATCTATAGGTGTTCCTGCTCATTTCACATTCCCTTAACACATTTCCCTTTGACATACTTATATGGCAGCAGAATAAAATTCTATGGCTTAATGACACAAATCTTGTATGGCAGCAGCACGCTCACTTCGATTCCTACCACTCGTAAATTCATTACACGTTGATAGGCTGATGAGAGACGAAAAACGTCTGATTCATCGAGAAACAAGCTCCTGCCCTTCCTTTTGCTTCCCATTATGATTAAATGTAAGTTGCAGTAATTGTAGTGCATGATGTAACCTCTTTTCCTGTTAATATATATCTGTTTTCCAGTTCATATTGTCATGTTCTGCGATCTGTTTTTATCACCTAATTTAATTAAAACTGGCATCAACCAGTTAGGTCCTTCAACAGTCACAAGACTACAATCCTAGCCATCATAAGTTTGGACAGTTGATCATGATTCCCTTCCTAGTTCACCTCCCATCCTCATTGCACCACCCATTATATTTTAACACGTTATAATGATAAATGTAACCAGTACTCTCAATTTTAATTTCGTTACAGACAATTGAAGCTGCTTTGGCCATTTTCCTAACAGCTGTGTTCTTTCTCATAGCTCACCAAGGAAGTTAACATTACTGGGTATGTCTATTGGCTTCCATTTTGAGATCCTTGTCCTAAATCTAACATCTCCATGTTCATGCCAGTTTACACAATAGACAATTCCAAAATGTCGTTTCATTCTTATTAATTTTCAGAAAAGTGGTGATAGAAACTCACATTTACTTTCCCAAAGAAGTATAGAATTAGCACAACTAAAGTAAATCTTACACATTAGCCAACTGTTGGTCTAATTCTGCAATATGCCAGGCTATAACGTCTTCTGTTCTTTCTAATAGCATGCCAAAAACAACTGGCTGTGAATTCAGTCCCCTCAACATTCAGCCCTACTCAACATAAATCATCAGTATTTCTTTGAAAGAATATGAAACTTTTGCGAAGTTTCAAGAGAACTAGCACCTGCAAACACTCTATAAATACTGCTGATTAATCACTGTGGTTGCGAAGCCATCGAACCTCGGTACCCTGTTGCTATTGCCTCTATATGAGTGCTATCTCTTTCAGCATGCAAGCAGAAACGACCAGACAATGTGTACTACCATCTCTGTCTTTTCACACTGATTTAGTTCTCCTTCACCGCATTACACACACTGTTTATCCTATGAACAAACAGTCACAGTACCACTCTGCAATGACATGCGAGTTGAGTTTAATGGAATTGCAGCTGTGCTGAAAACAAATATGGTACCCCTGATCAGACTGATGACGATCGCTGTGATAAAGCTCCCCAGGGAGATTCATTCTTTGTTATGCAGTACCATGAAATCCTAGTATCCTGGCATGTGCAGCTCAATCACATTGAAGACAACGTTTTGTTACCAACTGACAAATCCATAATATAGCTACTGTGCTAATACTGAAATAGTAAGAAATTAAAAACGCGATCCAGCGTGACTTAATAACTGTAGACAGGGAACTGTGCAAACTGACTGCTACTTCGGAAGTAACGAAAGCCTTACAGATCTTGTTGTATAACATCCATGCAACAGTTGCATGTTAACACCCTGCACAGAACCATTCAGCCAAGACTGCAACAGAGCCTCAGCCCTAACTTAGTGCCAGCTGAAACCTTCCAGCAAACCATAACTAATAATTCATTTCGTGCAGCAGTACACAGGCTAATGATCTACTCCATGTAGGAATCAACCTTGCTGTAGTATTGTACTGCTGCTATTGTACAACTGTCATGATCTACAGATGTTTTAAATGTGTAGATATCCCTGCCCAGACCTGCACCAGTTGCAAATCTGAGTGTTATGACCTTCTCTTTCCCTGTCGCCTGTGTAGCTGCCTATGAACGCAATGTCTGGCAAACAGACATCCCGATTGCTTGCAAGGGTTGTCCATCACACTGTCATGTAGTTCGAGTTTCAACTGTGCATTCATGCTAATTATTACAATAGTCCTACCTTATTACTCTGCGCTAGTGTCGTGAATTGTGAAATTGCAATGCTTTTAGAGGAAACTAGACTTCCCTTACTCTCGCACTGTTGCTGCTATGCACACATCTTTATTTATGCCCACTGGGAACAGACTACTGTATTTGGTAGCACAGTCAACTATAGTAGCAGTTCTCTGCTGTGACCATTCTGTCATGCAGTGAAACATATTGTTGTAACGTCAGTAGAACATTATGTAGGAAATTAGCATACATTGCACCATTTAGATTGCCATCGATAAAATGGGGGCCAATTATCCTTCCTCCCATAATGCCGCACCTTACATTAACCCACCAAGGTCACTGATGTTTCACTTATTGCAGACATCGTGGATTTTCCGTTGCCTAATAGTGCATATTATGCCAGTTTACATTACCACTGTTGGTGAACGACGCTTCGTCACTAAATAGAGCGTGTGCAAAAATTCAGTCATCATACCGCAGTTTCTCTTGTGCCCAGTGGCAGAACTGTACATGAGGTTCACAGTCGTCGCCATGCAATTCCCGGTGCATAGAAATCTGGTACAGGTGCAATCGACGTTGATGTAGCATTCTCAACATCAACGTTTTTGAGATTCCCGATTCTCGTGCAATTTGTCTGCTACTGATGTGCAGATTAGCTGCAACAGCAGCTAAAACACCTACTTTGGCATTATCATGTGTTGCAGATCGTGGTTGACGTTTCACATGTGGCTGAACACTTCCTGTTTCCCTAAATAACGTAACTGTCCGGCGAAGGGTCGGACACTTGGATGACGTCGTCCAGGATATCAAGCAGCATACATAGCACACACCCGTTGGGTTCAGATAGCTCTGAGTACTGTGGGACTTAACATCTCAGGTCATCAGTCCCCTAGAACTTACAACTACTTAAACCTAACTTACCTAAGGACATCACACACATCCATGCCCGAGGCAGGATTCGAACCTGCGACTGTAGCAGTTCCAGACTGAAGCACATAGAACTGCTCGGCCACCGAGGCTGGCACACCCATTGGGCATTTTGATCACAATAGCCATACATCAACACGATATCGACCTGTTCCGTAATTGGTAAATGGTCCATTATAGCACGGGTAATGTATCACGAAGCAAGTACCGTCCACACTGGCGGAATATTACATGATACCACGTACTTATACGTTTATCACTATTACAGCGCAATCTATCACAAAGCTAAAAAAGTGGTCCAGCTAAAACATTCATATTGCTTTACGCACTACACGAATATGTAATAAAAAATGGGGGTTCCTATTTAAAAAAACGCAGTTGATATCCGTTTGACAGATGGCAGCGCCACCTAGTGGGCCAACTGTAGCGCCATCTGGTTCCCCTCTTCAAGCTTGACAAGTTTCGTTCTTTGTAGTTTTTTTCGTTTGACGCTTATTTCTTGAGATATTTGGCCTGGTCACTACCAATGGACCATCCTGTACTTTCAGATTCATCTGAATATAAGGCTATTGTCCCGAAACCCGGTTTTTCTTTCCTTTTATTGGAAAATAATATTTAATGCAAATGTATGTGGGTGTTGGCTATTATGAATAACCTATACAGCATTTGTGGATGTCCTAAGATGGAATAAACTACTCGAATCACTACTAAGTGTCACATATAAGGTGTAGCAACACAAAACAGTGCCAATCACGTAATTATAACTATCTCCAGTTGTTACATTAAATGGATCATACTAAACCACTTTCTACAATAACAAATGGGTAGGAAAACAAAATTAAAAACAATCGTTCTGAAATTAGAAATGAAGTATAAGTACAGATTTCTAAAAACGTTATGTTTATTTACACAAATTAAGAAAAATATCCACCATTCAAACACCTTTGAATAGAACATAAGAAATATTTAGTGCTCACATTCTGAGCTCTCCCAAGTGTTGTTCTTGTGTATAGAAATAACTGGAATCAAATCGTTAACACCTAATGTTTGTTTAACTATTTCATTTTGTGTAGAACTTACACAGTATTAAATGTTGAACAAATAATTAAGAGCTTTGGTGCATAACACTTATCTGCATTATCTCTGAATCATGTACAGAGCTTTTAGAAACAAAAATATTTCACAAAAAATATATAGCGATTGTGCATTGGTGTAAATGGCAACCAAGCACAGTGTATTTACTAGATTACACATTTTCGCATCTGACTCATTTACGTGAAGATGCACTGATGGTCAAAAATGTCAAGAAAACTGCCCATGAGGAGAATGAACGCCACGTTTAATGCAAATGATGCAGTAAGCAGATTACAAGTGTATGAGTAGACCAGAGATTTATAAGGAATTGTTCTATCAGTTAGATAGGCTGCGAACATGTAAATTTTATGACGTAAGTGACTTTAGCAAAGGGCAAGTTATAGTGGCTTTGCAGTCGGGGACTAGCGCCTCAACAGTGGTGAAGATGGCTGGCTGGATGTATGCTACTGTTGTGAACATCTGTGGAAGGTGCCTGAAAGGTGATAAATCCTTAACCTTATGAAAAGGTGTAATGCATCTTTACTTCATCACTAATTATGGCGGTCAGATGCTTGCTTGCTCTGTCAAGCTGGACATTTGGCAATATGTGGCATATCTAATGACGTAAAATAATGCTGGAGCAGCCATACACGTTTTTGAACCCACAATTTAATGTACATTGTTGAACATGGGGCTCCACAAAATATGGTCACTCTATGTTTTTACATATCGATCCACCAAAATGTTCAATTACGACTGCAGTGGGCAAGGCTATATTCAGGCTGGAATGAAGGTCAATGCAAATGTCAAATGTCAGGATGGGTGACATTTCCAGTTACACCAGGTCAGTTGCCACGTCCAGATATGCTATCATCTAGGTGAATGGCACCAGATGCAGGGCCCATTAGGCTATGGGGGCAGTCACTTTGGCTCCTTTGGGACATCTGGTAGTAATTGAAGGCATCATGACAGTTGCAGACTATGTGACCCTTATTGCAACTGCATAGATTCCATCATTCCTGATGTGCTCTCCCATGGTGAAGGCATCTTTCAGCAGGATAACTGTCCATGACATATGTGCAGAACGACTCCACATTGCTCTGAGTAGCGTGGTATCTAACACTGATGTCTCGACCACACCATTTAGCTGATCTGAACGTGTGGAATACAACTGGTGCATCATACACCCAGAAACATGTAAATGGTGTGTCATGTCCATATCATGTAGAATTGTCGAAGTACTGTGTTCCAAGGGTGGACTAAAATGCTATTAAGGAGGTTGCTATGTTTGTTGTTACGTTTACTAATGCAGGATTACTACTAACAGAACATTAAATGTAGCTAAACACTATTAATGACACAGTAAATCTCTTGAGAAAACATATCTGAGTAAAATAATTGTCATAATCATGTTTCTCCAGTGTTGAGTGTACTAGCCTGAATGAAGGAAGTGTCATGAATATATTTTTACTGTCACTGTCTCTAAAATACACAGTTACGAGTAGTACATGATGATTATGTTTGGAAGAATATGCAGCGAGTCATCACATTTCCTTGGCCTTATACTGAATATTGCATGGTACTTATGATTACTGACAAATGTAAGGATTTATCACAAGTCACAATCTTCTTGTCTCAAGATCGACAGGAAAAAGTAACAGTGTTAATGACCAAAACACATTTGATTCATGTTAGTAATACCATTTCTTGACATCTCAAGCTACATATATCGATTTTTATGTCATGTTATCTGTTAGCGCCCTACAGCACCCATCGTTGCACTTTTTTCACAATTCTACCACATTTTAATGTTATTTCACTGGAATTACAATTTATTGTCCCCCTGCTACATCCATTATTTTACAGGCCTTGAGGCCACCAACCAGAAAAAACCTATTTGCGTAAACTAACAGATGCTTGTAGTTTCTTTCTTATGTGAAGTAATGCATGTGTCTTGAGAGTACTCAAGTGAGTGAAACTTTTGTCACAGATACCACATTTGTGAGGTAGACTTCCAGTGTGTTCTAATGCATGTGTCTTGAGATCACCTGATGTAGCAAAGGATTTCGCACAGATCTCACATTTGTGAGGTTTATTTCCAGTGTGAATTAATACATGTTTCTTGAGATTGCGTGACCTAGCAAAGGATTTACCACATATCTCACATCTGTGAGGTTTCTTTCCAGTGTGAATTATTATATGTTTCTTCAGATCGCTTAACATAGTACAAGATCTCCCACAGATCTCACACATGTAAGGTTTAATTCCAGAGTGAATTAATGCATGTATCTTGAGACTGCTTGACAAAGCAAAAGATTTCCCACAGATCTCACATTTGTGAGGTTTCTTTCCAGTGTGAATTAATTTGTGTGTCTTCAGATTGTTTGACAAAGTAAAAGATTTCCCACAGATCTCACATTTGTGCGGCTTCTTTCCAGTGTGAATTAATACATGTTTCTTGAGATCGCCTGACCTAGCAAAAGATTTCCCACAAATCTCACATTTGTAAGGTTTCTGTCCAGTGTGAATTAATGTGTGTCTCTTGAGATTGTCTGCCCTTACAAAAGATTTCCCACAAATCTCACATTTGTGAGGTTTCTTTCCAGTGTGAATTAATCCATGTTTCTTGAGAGCGCCTAACACAGTAAAAGATTTCCCACAAATCTCACATTTGTGAGGTTTCTTTCCAGTGTGAATTAATAAATGTTTCTTGAGATCGCGTGACATAGTAAAAGCTTTCCCACAAACCTCACATTTATGAGGTTTGATCCCAGTGTGAATGAATGTGTGTATCTTGAGACTGCGTGGCAAAGCAAAACATTTCCCACAAATCTCACATTTGTGAGGTTTCTTTCCAGTGTGAATTAATTCGTGTGCCTTCAGATCACCTGACCTAGAAAACAATTTGCCCCAAGTACCACCTCTGTCGGTTCTGTTTGCAGTAAGTAGATCAGCCTGGGCACTGACATTAATAGCTGTAGATAAAGTTCCATAATTACTTGTTTTCTCTCTATCATCTGTCATATGTGTGTTACACTTGTCATTAGAGGACTCTTTTGAAGCTTTCCAAGTTTCCTTACATGAAGATTGCTCACTGTGTTCTGTGACAGAAACGTCTGGCTCGCTATCCAACAAGGTACTGCTTTGATGCTCATCACTATAGCCATATTTTTCATGGTTGTCAGCAGTTAAGACATGAAAATTATCGCTCATTCTCAAATGTTTTTTCAAACTAACATTACTGTGAAATACCTCACCACACCACTTACAAACATACGAAGGTGGTTGCGTTCCATCAATGTGCATAAACACATGCATTATGAGTCTGTATTTTGAAGGAAAGCTCTGTTGGCAGAAATTACAGCTGTATACATATAATTCCTTTTCCCTTGTACTACAGTCATGTCGGGTGGCAAATGAGCATTCCTTATCAGTAGTCACATCTTCTGTATTGGTACCGAACCCACGTGCTGACTTCTCCATATCTATCACCAACTCATCCTGGACCAGTCTATGGTGACAAGTTTCTTCAGATGGTATGCAGCAGCTCCCACCAGTACTCTCTGTCAATCTGAAGAGTGAGGAGGAGAATGTTAAATACTGAGACATACAACAAAGAAACAATATTTGAGTGACCATAAATCCAGTACTATAGGCCACAAGTCATAAAAGTGCATAGGAAATTACATATTCAGTAACTGTTACTGATTTAAAATTATAATATTCCACCATAAGCAAAGAACTGATGAGATAAAAGTGGTTTAAAACGAAAATAACCACAGGAAATTCAATAATGATTCATCTGTGTCAGTGCTGATTTGATCTGAATTTTTAGATGAGAATTAAAGTACTTCACTTTCACCTGTTACAATCTTTTTACAATACAGTGCTACAAGTTAATAGTCTACACCCATTTATTAAATGTATCAAAAAATGTATCAGTTACATATTTTAATTCAAAATTCTTAAGTTCAAGGAATTTCAGATTTATTTAAGATAAATAATTTCTAATTGTTCCTCTTCCATCTCTGTAAGTTCCTTCTCTTTGTTTTACCAACACTTTCACCTTTGGAAATGATAAATTTATTTCACCTAGTAAACATTTTTTTGTTTGATTCATGAGTCATGAACTAGTGCAAGCATCAATATTTTGATAAGGTATTTAGTATGGATGGTAATAAGGTGGATAATAACTGTTCATGAATGATAAGCAACGTCACATCAATCAAGGGGGAAAAATTTGCACACTGATGAATGAATGTGAATGACACACTTGCAGATGGTTTTAATCTAAAACTGTGTTTTTGGCACTGCAACTTACATGAAGCCTTGCACAATTGGAAATAGTCTGAACAGATGGAAATGATTGTAAATTTTCCACTACATTTGGAGTGAGCCCTTTTGAAAATTTTTACATCTTCCCCAACATCTGGTCACCTGGCATTGCAGAACACCATTGAGTAAAGGACACACATATGAATGGCCACATCATCACCCATTAATTACTGAAGGCTAACACTACATATTGAGTGGAAGTGATAACAGCTGATGCATAAGGAACGTCTGTAGTATCTGGGTCCCATTATTATACCTGCAGTTAAACCCTTTCCCACAGAACAGAACTGTGATGGTTTACATGTCCCCAGTCATCATCATCAGTTATCTGCTATATTAGCAGGTCCTTTGCCTCTCCATTTTCTGCGATCCATTGCTTCCTTCTTAAGGCTGCTGTATGTTGTACCGTCCATTATGTCATCCAGTATCTGGAATCTCTTCCTTCCTCGCTTCCTTTTCCCTTCTACATAACCTTCTAAAACTGTTTTTATCAGTCCGTCATTTTTTCTTAATATATGCCCAATCCAATTTCTTTTTCTTCTCTTTATTACATCTAGTAACTGCCTTTTCTCTCCCACTCTTCTCAGTACCTCTTCATTTTTTACTCTGTCCATCCAACTTATTCCTTCCATCTTCCGCCATGTCCAGATCTCAAAAGCCTCCAGCCTTTCTCTGTCTTTTTTCCTCATAGTCCATGTTTCAGCGCCATATAGAAGAACACTCCATACAAGACATTTTATGAGTCTCTTTCTGAGTTCTCTGTCCATACCGCTGCAGAAGATTCTCCTTTTCTTATAAAACGCCTCTTTTGCCATTGCTATCCTTGTTTTAATTTCTGTGGTGCACTTCCAGTCGGTATCTATCCTGCTCCCAAGATACTTAAAATTTTGCACCTGTTCTAGTTTTTCTCCATTCAGCACAATTTTTAGTTCCTTATTTCCTCCTATTGCCAATACTTTTGTTTTATTTGTGTTAATTTTCATTCCATATTTTTTTCCGTTAGTTGCCATGGTGTCCACCAAATCCTGTAATTCTTTTTCCCCTGTGGCTAGAAGGACCATGTCATCAGCAAATCTCAAGCACCCTACTCTTCTTCCTCCAGTTTCTACTCCTTTGTCATCTAATGAGCATTGGTCAATCATATTTTCCAAGTACAGGTTGAAAAGAGTAGGTGATAAACAGCATCCTTGTCTTACTCCTTTCCCTAGTCTGATCCAGTTTGTACTTTCTCCTCTCACTTTAACTGAAACTTTTTGATTAAGGTACAATGAGTTTATAAGTCTTCTGGTTTTCCAGTCCACTCTCTTTTCCCTCATAATAGTCGCCAGCTTGTCCCAAACCACATTGTCAAATGCCTTTTCTAAATCGATGAAGCACATATATAGGTCTCTTCCTTTTTCAATAAACCTTTCTCCTAAGATTCGTAGGAGCCCTATTGCATCTCTGGTGCCCGTATTCCGTCTAAAGCCAAACTGCTCCTCGCCGAGATTCTCCTCTATTACTTTTTCAAGTCTTTTATTAATTATTCTTAACATCACTTTGGCTGCATGTGAAATGAGGCTGATTGTCCTGTGCTCGCTGCATTTCTTGGTTCCTTGTTTTTTCGGCAATGGAATCATTACTGTTGTCAAAAAGTCCTCAGGCCATTCACCACTGTCATATATTTTATTACATAACCTCAATATTTCTCTTATTCCATTGTGGTTCAAGCATTTTAGTATTTCTCCCGGTATTGTATCTGTACCTACTGCTTTGCCATTTTTCATTGCAGCAATAGCAGACTTTACTTCTTCCATTATGATGGTCGGTCCTTTCTCTTCATCACTTACACTGTTGTGTGATTCAAGTTCCAGAGTTTCTGGTTTGCTATTTGTGTCATATAGCTCTTTTATATATTCTTCCCATCTCTGGAGGACATCGTCACGATCTTTATACACTACCTCTTCGTCTTTACTCAAAATTTCCATAGTAGCACTTCCTGCTCTGTTTTGTTCCCATGTCATAGTCTTTACTCTGTTGTATAGTAAGTCGTATCTTCCTTTCCTGTCCAGTTCTTCAATTTCATCACATTCCTCTTTTAGCCATTTTTTCCTAGCCTGCTCTGTTTCTCTTCGCAGTTCGTTATTTAACCTTCGGTATACCTTTCTTGCATCTTCAGTGTTCTTGTTTTTCAATTTTCTTCTCTCCTCCATCTTGGAAATCATTTCTTGTGTGACCCATGGTTTTTTTGACCTTTTCCCTTTTACATATCCTATATTTTGCTGTCCTGCTTTAATGATTCCTTCTTTCAGCATATTCCAGTACTCGTTGGCATTATCAGGTGCTTCTTTGTCTCGTAATGTGTTTAGAAAGTCCCGAGACAGCATTTCTGTAATTTGTTCTTTGTTGGACCTTATCTTCTCTAGATCCCATTTCTTCACCATTGTCGCCTTTTTCAGTTTTTTCATTCTTATTTCTATTTCTGTCATAAGTAAGTTGTGGTCACTATTAATATCTGCACCTGGTAATGTGTGCACCTTCTTGATTCCATTCCTGTATCTTTCTTCTACCAGTATAAAATCGATTTGGTTTCTATATTTATCCCCTGGTGATTTCCAAGTGTAGAGCCTCCTCTTATGGTTCTTGAACCATGTGTTTGCCACTATCAGCTGCCTTTCCCTGCAGAAGTCAATTAACCATTCACCTCTGTCATTTCTCTTTCCAAGACCATGACTGCCTACTATGTTTCCCTCTTTCCCTTCTCCCACAATGGCGTTCCAGTCTCCCATTACTATTTTGCAGCATTTTTTATTTTCGTCCATTATTCTCTCTATTACATTGTACGTTTCCTCTACAATTTGGTCATCATGTTCTGAAGTTGGCATATACACCTGGACAATCAGTAAATCTTTTTGTGCTCCTTTCAGCCTTACACCAATAACCCGGTCATTTGCATACTCTACATATTCCACACATTTAGCCAATTCCTTTGTCATAATCATTCCTACTCCATTAATTCCTTTTATTTCTCCTCCTGAGTAGTAGAATACATATTCATCTGACTGCAACTCTCCATGTCCATTCCATCTTACTTCAGCAACTCCTACGAGGTCCATATGATTCTTTTCCATCTCTCTTTTAAGGTTTTCTAGTTTTCCTGCTTGTAGCAGAGTTCTGACATTCCAGGTACCAATTCTCGTTTTGATTTTTTGCCTCCTTTCAAGTTGTCCCCCCCGGAGATCCGAATGGGGGACTATTTTACCTCCGGACACTGATTTAACATGAGAGGAAGCCATTTTTGTGCATAAAATGGAGACTGCATTATGCAGGGAAGATAATCTGCGGTGGTATTCCGTTGCCTTCCGCAGTTCTGGAGGCCGCCCCTAACATGGGATACAGACGCCTTTTGCAGCCGCCCGCTCCGGGTCAGACGCTGCATGAGAAGTATAGGTTGGAAAATGAAAGACCCCTAGCCCTCGAAACCTAATAGCGTCAGGGTCGGAAAAGAACAAGAGCTGGCCGAGGGTGGCCAGATAGGAAAGATAAGAGTGAGGAGCCTGGCATAAGTAAGTGGAAGCAATGCCAGGACTCAGCTCGGGGCCCCGTGGTCGCCAGCCACGTATCACTAGGTGTGACTCCCTGAGGTAATGTCCCCAGTATGTGCATCATATTGGACATGAAAGATTATGAACTACTGAAGGTGTGCAGGCTCCAGTGTTTTCTTTTGTTCTGACAGTACCTTTTCACTTTTTTGCATTGTGTTGGGTATATAGTTTGGTCTGGCATGGTATCTGGTAAATTTCGAATGTTTTTAAACTCTTTATTGGAATCACACGACTTTCTTAATGTAACTGGCATCACAGTGTGCCAGATTCTACAAGTTGACAACTGAATCACTAAATATAAGAAAGATATAAAAAATATGCAAGTAAGGTTTCAAACAAATACCTTTCTGTTTCTCAAAGTACTAGAAATAGAACTTACAATTAAAATTTTATGCTATGCCAGTCAACCATAAACAAACCACAATAAGAAACAGAATTTCTGGAAAGCTTTAGCAAGAAATAAATTTTGATGTTAATTATTTACCAATTGTTTTGGAGACCACCATGTGAGCATTGTGTAGATACTCTGTGCTTGTGTCATATCCCTAATCTTCACTGTACAGAATTTTTGTGGCAGGTACACTGATAAACTATTCATCTACATCTACGAGATTACTCTATTCACAACAAAGTGCCTGGCAGCGGGTTCAATGAACCACCTTCAAGCTGTCTACCATTCCACCCTCGAACAGCACTTGCGGAAAAACGCGCACTTAAAATTTTTCTGTGCGATCCCTGATTTCTGTTATTTTATCGTGATGATCATTTCTCCATATGCAGGTGGGTGCCAACAGAATGTTTTCACAATCGGAGGAGAAAACTGGTGATTGAAATTTCATGAGAAGATCCCGTCACAACGAAAAACGCCTTTGTTTAATGATTGCCACTCCAATTCATGTATCATGTCTGTGACACTATCTCCCCTATTTCGCGATAATACAAAATGAGCTGCCCTTTTTTTACTTTTTCAATGTCATCTGTCAGTCCCACCTGAAGTGGATCCCACACAGCAACACTCCAGAATAGGGCACACAAGTGTGGTGTAAGCAGTCTCTTTAGGAGACCTGTTGTACCTTCTACGTGTTCTGGCAATGAATCATAGTCTTTGGTTTGCTCTACCCACAATATGATCTATGTGATCGATCCAATTAAGGTTATTTGTAATTTTAATCCCTAACTATTTAATTGAATTTACAGCGTTCAGATTTGTTTGACTTATCATATAATCGAAATTTAGCTGATTTCTTTTAGTACTCATGTGAATAACTTCGTACTTTTCCTTATTCAGGGTCAATTACCACTTTTCGCACCATACAGATATCTTATCTAAATCATTTTGCAAGTCGTCTTGATCATCTGATGACTTTACTGACGGTAAATGACAGCATCATCCGCAAACAATCTAAGAAGGCTACTCAGACTGTCTCCTGTGTTATTAATATAAATCAGGAACAATAGAGGGCCTATAACATTTCCTTTGGGAGCGCCGGATATTATTTCTGTTTTACTCGATGACTTTCCGTCTATTACTATGCACTGTGACCTTTCTGACAGGAAATCACTACTCCAGTCACACAACTCAGGGGATATTCCGTAGGCACACAGTTTGTTTAGAAGATGCTTGTGAGGAATGGTGTCGAAAGCCTTCTGGAAATTTAACAATATAGCATCAATTTGACATCCCCTGTCGATAAGACTCATTACATCACGAGTGTAAAGAGCTAGTTGTGTTTCAGAAGAACGTTTTCTGAAACCGTGCTGACTATGTGTCAATATCTCTTTTCCTTCGAGGGAATGTTCCAAAATCCTACTGCAAATCGACGTTAGTGATATAGGCCTGTGATTCAGCGTATTACTCCTACTTTCCTTTTTGAGTATTGGTGTTACTTGAGCAATTTTCCAGACTTTAGCTACGGATCTTTCTGTGAGCGAGTGGTTGTATATACTTGCTAAATATGGAGCTATTTATAAGCCTACTCTGACAAGAACCTGACTGGTATACAATCTGGACCAGAGGCCTTGCCTTTATTAAGTGATTTAAGCTGCTTTGTTACTCTGAGGATATCTACTATGTTTCTCATCTTGGCAGTTGTTCTTGATTATTGGAATTCAGGAATATTTACTTCGTCTTCTTTGGTGAAAAAGTTTTGGAAAACCGTGTTTAATAAATCTGCTTTAGTGACAGTCATCAGTGACTTCACTGTTATCGCACAGTGAAGGTATCGCGTCTTGCCACTGGTGTGCTTTATGTACGACCAGAATCTCTTTGGATTTTCTGCAAGAATTCGAGACAGAATTTCGTTGTGGAAATTATTAAAAGCATCTCGAATTGAAGTACGCGCCATATTTCGAACTTCTGGAAAACTTTGCCAATCTTGAGGATTTTGTGTTCTTTTAAACTTGGCATGCTTTTTTCGTTGCTTCTGCAACAACGATACGACCTGTCTTGTGTACCACGGGGGATCAGTACCATCACTTATTAATTTATGTGGTATATATCTCTCAATTGCTGTCGATACTATCTCTTAGAAAACATTCCACAACTTTTCTACACTTACATGTTCACATCAGAAGGAGTGAAGACTGTCTCTTAAAAAGGCGTTAAGAATATTTTTATCAGCTTTTTTAAATAGATATACTTTGTGTTTCTTTTTGATGGTTGCAGTGACGATGGAAGTGCACGTGTATTTGATCAACACACATACTACAGCCTGGACAGTAACACTGCTGATGGTTTACACCACATTTGTTAAAAATTTTGGCATGATAGCTGTTACCTCAATTTTATTTCTTCCTTTGTTCTCTCGATTCTCAAACCAAAGAGCTGTCATTATGAGCCGGCCGGTGTGGCCGTGCGGTTCTGGTGCTTCAGTCTGGAACCGTGTAACTGCTACGGTCGCTGGTTCGAATCCTGCCTCAGGCATGGATGTGTGTGATGTCCTTAGGTTAGTTAGGTTTAAGTAGTTCTAAGTTCTAGGGGACTGATGACCATAGATGTTAAGTTCCATAGTGCTGACCATAGATGTTAAGTTCCATAGTGCTCAGTGCCATTTCTTTTTGTCATTATGAACAAAAACAGCTTCTTACACTCGATCTCTCTACTTCGGTATCCCTCTACCCAACAACTAGTTGCGTCGAGGGATTAATGGGACTTCGCAAACTTTAATCGGTCTTTTGGCTGAGGCTGGTTGCGAAGTGTCATTACATATACAGGCTAGTATTATGATGATGTCACAACTCCCAAAGACTACCTCCCCCCCCCCCCCCCCCGGGACATAATTAGTGTACCCCAACTGTCTGCATCCAGTGTAATCCATGGGAAATTGCGAATGTCTGCGACCTGTGTAACTGAGGCGGAACGTGGGGACCAGCCTGGTATTCACCTAGCAGGATGTAGAAAACCATCGAAAAACCACATCCAGTCTGGCCGGCACATTGGCCCTTCGTCGTTAATCCGCCAGGCGGATTCAATCCAGGGTCAGCACGCCTACGCTAATCCAGGAAGCAGTGCGTTAGTGCTCTCGGCTACCCTGGTGCGTCGTTTCTTACATTACCGTGAAAATATTACATCTGGTTCCACCTACTAAGGAAACATTGTCAATGTACTTGATGCCAGGGTTGGAGACTGTTGTGAATACAAGCAAGCCTATTAAAGCTTTTATCTCAGAAATATCAAGCAAAGAAGGTATGTTCTTTTGAACATTTTTATATTATCCAGATTTTGTTTCATCACTGTTGAATCTCATCTAAAATACGTTGAGGGAAAAGTACACCTGATTTCTTGTTCTATGTCTCCATTTCTACCCAACGCATTACCACTAAGTCACAGGGCAGGAATCTCACAGCAATGTTACATTGTCTAGCACAAACATTGCTTGGGTTGTGCATTTCTCCATTTCAGTTTCCCCTACCATAAAAGCAGGAATCATGGTGATATGACTATGTCCTCTGTTATCATTATCATTTCCACCAGCACCACCCAGACCCTCTTCTGAATTTGTATCACCAATTTCAATCATGTAATCTTGATGAATATTACTGTCATCCAGAACTTCATGTATCATTTATCCAAATATACGTTCAAGTACAGTTCTTTTACTCTCAGAACTCATGTATGATGATGATGATGATGATGATGATGATGATGATGATTGGTTTGTGGGGCGCTCAACTTCACTGTCATCATTCCAATTTTTACAGTCTTTTTTTACACAGTTCAATGTAGCTACTGTCAAGAATGATGATGATGATGATGATGATGATGACAATGATGATGATGATGACAGTGCAAACATCCACATTGGGCAGAGAAAACCCCCAACCCAGCCAGGAATCGAACCCAGGATCCCATGATCCAGAAGCAGCAATGCCAGGTACTAGACCACGAGCTGCAGATAAAACTCATGGAGAATAATAAGTCTGTTCATGCTGGTTTGAATGGTTAGACACACATGGTACACACTGCATATTGTAAAAGACACTGACAGAAGTCACCTCAGTTGTTACACTCTAATCACAACAATAAACACAAGCTGTTGATAAAAACCCCTGCTGAATATCAATCATAGAGCGAGTGTGCTATCTCTGCAAGACGTCATAGGAACTTTATTATGAATTTACTGAGGGTAAAATTGTCTGAACAACGCCCTGTTATCATAACAAGAAGTCGATCCAAAGCGTTTTAAGTGATTAAAATTAAACTGACAGTGTTCTGGGTGCTGCAGTATGCGCTCTGTACATTGCACGATGCTGTGACATTGCAGGATGCATATTAACTGGTGTCCTCACCAAGCACACTGAAATGTAATTTTTCATTTTCCGCCACCAGGTGAAAATATAGCGCTATAAGCAGTGAGTATGAGATTTCAGGGCAGGAAATTAGGAGAACGATCAGACCAATGATAATGGTGGTTCCGGTACCTTTGTTAGGATATGATCAGAAGTTACATGTTCAAAATGGTCTATTGACTCTGCAACATGTTGTGTCCATGACATGGTATGACATAGTTAATAGTTGTCTACATCATATCCAGTGAAATCAGATTAACTGTCATCATATGATATCTTTCTGATCTGGAGTATCTGGATACATCCCCAATAAATCTTTCACATACCCCAACATCCACGTCACATGAATTTACGTCAGGGGTTCTCGAAGGCCACATATCTTGAAACTGCGAAGATATAATGCAGGTGATATTGAAGTTTACATGAAACCAATGGTTCACTCAACAACTGACATATCATCAAAATAATGGTGCACGTGTGTTCCAGAAATGTTGGAATCACGTTACATAACAAGGTCCTTATGAAGTTCAAATGTGAATGTTCACTTAAGAGGTGCACAACGTGTCATTATCTCCAAGGAACACTGACTGAGAATGAAGGGGGCTTGTGAAATCACACCACAATATCACATAACCTGGGTGCAGTGGATGGTCCTGCAAAAGATATGGGAGGAAAACCCCCATATGTGACAGTTCTGTGCATTCACAGCCCCATGCAGAGTAAAATATGCCTTGTCCATCCAAAGAATATTCCCCAGCCAAAAGTCATCCATTTCCATGCATGCCAAAAATGAAGGCAAAATGAAGGCGTTGTAGCCTATCTTGGGGCTTCTTTAGCAGCACACAGGGAGCCTTATAGAGATACTAGTGTAAAATATGCCATAAAATCTTCTGAACTGTTGACTGGGGGAGGCACAGTCAGAGGCAGTGTGTGTGTGTGTGTGTGTGTGTGTGTGTGTGTAGGCAGGGAGAGAGAGGGAGAGGGGAGGGGAGAGAGGGGGGGAGAGAGAGGGGTGGAAGAGAGAGAGAGAGGGGGGAAGAGAGAGAGGGGGGAAGAGAGAGAGGGGGGAAGAGAGAGGGAGAGGGGAGGGAGAGAAGGAGGAAGGGTGAGAGAGAGGGAGGGGGAGGGAGGGAGAGAAGGGGGAAGGGTGAGAGAGAGGGAGGGGGAGGGAGGGAGAGAGAGGGGAAGGGGGAGAGAGAGAGGGGAAGGGGGAGAGAGAGAGGGAGGGGGAGAGAGGGAGGGGAAGGGAGAGAGAGGGGAGAGGGGGAGACAGAGGGAGGGGGGAGAGGGAGGGAGCAAGGGATCCTGTGAGAACTTTAGCACTTACTGCAGAATTTGAGGCAGCTGCTGCATGATAAGCTGAAGCTAAAAGTATATTCAACAAACACTATGGGAATCTGCTGCACCACTCAATTCACCTATTTCTTCAAATTCCTTGATTGTATTCTTCAACACATTTATTGACATGGGGCCTCTTCTCAGATATTTATTTCAATGATATTCCTGCAATGCAGTGCTGCTATTCTGATAAAACAACTGTACCACCTGTGCACGGCGTTTCTTCTCAATAGGCACTTAAACTTCTTAACTGGGTGTATATCAAGACAAGAAAATATTCCCAAACTTCTCAGCTAGAAACGCGCTTTCTACAGTGAAAAATTTTTTACTGGGTGGCAATACATTTTTCCATGTTAAAAGATGATATCGTTTCCATAGGAGCTGTAAACCTTATCAATCCCTTGAATAGTTATAGATTAATAAACCTGTATAGAACTTTGTCACTTTAAGAATCTCAACCTAGCAAAAATCAAAGCGTGTTTGAAAGATCTTTAATGCGTGGAAACACGTACACTACATATTTTCGTATCACTAAAGTATGAACACGAACTCCAATTACATCACAGTAGCTTCCAAAACACTGAAATAAAGATTGTGACGTGCTTTTGTAGGCCACGTATAGCTGTGTCACGTGATCTCGCCAGCCAACGAAAGCAGAGATTTAGAGCACAGGAGACGTGGTGTCAGCCAATAACTACATGAATGTTAAGCCGTGCAAACACTCAGATGGAAGAAGTTAATGGTATAAATTAATATACATGAGTAAAACTACAAGAAAAGGTAAGTTTTCATATATAAAAAATGTTTTTACCGTTTTTCCGAGGGTATGGTTAAGCAGGACCCTAAGAGCACCAGCTTCAATTTTAGCAGCTTTATATTTCTGACAAGCACGGTTATAAATTTCACTGATGTGCACTGGACACTTTGCGGGTTACATGGCTGAATACATGTTGCATAACGCACTGACTTTTTGCATAGTAAAGCCAGTTATATGTGAAATCGGTCAAGTACTTACTACGCTCTTGTTTTTGAAAGGTAACTATACTTTTTGCCAGCATTATTGTATAATCTGTAATCAATGAAAGAACTATAATATTTATGAAAGACTAAACTCGAAATTTGGTCATCTTTTGTATGTATTACCTTTCCAAGATATATGAAATGCATGTGTGCCACGAAAATTTAAAATTTTGGCATAAATGGCTCGTCTTTAATATATATTAACAAATTTATGGGGGAACAAAACTGAAGACCATTCTTGATACCTCCCCCAATAGAGGACTGCTGACTTTTGCACACTATTTGTACTGTTAATTTGCACCCTTCTGCATTCTTCCACTTAAATATGAATTAAACCGTTTGTGCATTTCCTACTCACAGCAGGCTTTTAGTACTCTGTTGGAAGTAGCCATCAATTCCATGAGAGCTTTTACTTTGAGTGAATTTATCGTTTTCCTAATTCCAGTTCGAGAGGTGGGTTGAATTTCAATTTTATCATATTGCATAGGTATTTCTTCTTCCATGTACAACCTTGTATTTTCTAATGAACAGATAGATCCTAGTTTCCCTACAATATTAAAAAAAATATTATTAAAATTACTTATTACTTCTGATTTTTATTAAACTTTTCATCGAGTTTGATAGGAATACAATCTTTCTGTGATTTCAACTGTCCTGTCTCCTTTCTAGCAATATCCCAAATTGTTTTAATTTTTATTATCAGAGGTGCTAATCAGAGACATAATGCACACACTTCTTGACTTTTTAATAATTTTTCTTAATACAGTGCAACAGTTTTTGTAATGTTTCGCTTTTTCTGGACAATCATTCCTTGAGGCTGTAAGATAAACTTCGGTTTTCTATATACATCATATTTTCATCTCTTTAATAAGTCACAGCTTTTTAGATTGTTTCTTACAATAACTTTTCGTTGTTTCCTTAAGGAAATTATTTTCACATTAAATTTGAAATTAGCATCAGGTTCCTTGTAGATCTCATCCCATTCTGTTGCTAGCTTTGCAATTGTTAAATTGAATGCACTATTTTGGAGGACTTTTGTATTACTTGCATGGAACTACATCATATAACTAACTGTGCATCACAATCATAAGGACCATTCTCAAAAAAAAAAGTATTTATTTGATCAAATTTCGATTTGGTCTATAAAACATCTGTGTGCTGCTTTCCTATACTACCTATGCAGCAAAATCAATAACTCATATGAGGTTGAAAGAACCAAGTCATACTTCAAGGTGTGTTTCACAAGAATTATGTTTTCCGAATATGTGTTGGTTATTTGTTCATAAATGATGTCTTCAAGGTAATTCATAATGTTCAAACAGATTATATTTTCCAAACTCCTACTGCACAGCGACGTTAATGGTATGGGTGTGCATTTCATTGGATTACTCCCAATTCTTTTCTTGGGTTCTAGTGTAATTTCTGAAATTCTCCTGTCTTCGGGTACAGACCTTTCTGCAGTTTATTTATTTATTGTATTTTTTTGCATGGAGACACCAATTGGTGTCTTTTGCAAACGTCACACCATTTTTTTTACAAGTTTAGTACAGTCATATATACATATGTGATTACATATACACGATACAAATGTACCATTTTACCTAATAAGGTACAATATTGGGTGTTACATCGCACCTATTACAAATATTCAGATTTTACACAACTATATATATATATATATATATCGGGTTCTTCAGCCGACGTTCATCTAACGATTTATCTGACGTTTCGCCAGCACGAGTGGCTGGCATTGTCAAAGCTTCACCCTCCATTGCCGGTGGTGAACTGGAGGCGACCTCGCGGCCGCAGACTATATGTATCTGGCGCGCCAACGTCCGATGGCTTCTCCACGGTCATTTCCAGTGCGGTTCTCCTCTTGCTACCTGGGACGGTCGTTCGCTGCAATACGGGAAGCCAAGATCCGTTTAACTTAAGGCTTTCCTCTTTCTTGTTGAAACTGTTCGCGTGCTTTTGGATTTCTACAGCTTCTCTGAACAAGTGCGTATGATAGTGCTTCTCTACAGCCAGAACTTCCGTGTCGGCGAATTTTATTACGTGGTCGGTCTCATTCAGTGCGTGCTCTGCCATGGCCGATTTCTCCACCTGCCCCAACCTGCAATGCCGCTTATGCTCTTTGATCCTGGTGTTAATGGATCGTCCAGTCATTCCGACATAAACTTTTCCGCATGTGCAAGGTATACGGTATATTCCCGACATTGCAAGTGGGTCTATTTTCTCCTTCGCCGATCTAAGAGACTCTTTGATCTTCCTTGTCGGTTTCAAAATCGTCTTTACGCGGTGTTTGCGCAATATACGGCCGATTCTGTCCGTCACTCTGGGAATGTATGGCAGAAAGGCCGAACCCGACATTTTTTTATCTGGTTCATTACTTCGCCGAGTGTTTGGCTCTGTTACACTTCTAATGTAATTTGTGGAGTATCCATTGCTCCTCAGAACAGTTTCCAGGTGTTGCATTTCTCGTTTGAGGTGTTGAGGCTCACATATTCGTCCTGCTCTCGTTACGAGCGTACTAATCATGCCTCTTTTCTGGCTCGGGTGGTGGTTTGACAGTTTGTACAGGTATCGGTCCGTGTGTGTCGGTTTTCGATACACGCTGTGTCCCAGGTTTTCGCCGTCCCTTGTGACCAGCACATCTAGAAATGGCAGTTTCTTGTCCTTTTCTACTTCCATGGTAAATGTTACGTTGGCATGGAGGCTGTTGAAGTGTCTCAGGAATTCACCGAGCTGTTCTTCACCATGGCTCCAAACCACGAAAGTATCATCGACGTACCTGTACCACACCTTAGGTTTGCAAGTCGCCGAGTCCAGTGCCTGTGCTTCGAATTGTTCCATGAAGAAGGTTGCCACCACTGGACTGAGAGGACTACCCATGGCGACGCCTTCCAGCTGTTCGTAGAAATCGCCATTCCACGTGAAATAGCTCGCGGTGAGACATGCATGGAAGAGCTTTTTGATGTCTTGCGGGAACATGGAACCGATGTGCTCCAGAGCATCGCTGAGTGGCACTTTCGTAAATAACGAAACAACATCAAAACTGACCAGGATGTCGTTTGGCGCAAGTTTCAGTTTCTTCAGCTTCTCAATGAAATGTCCTGAGTCCTTAATGTATGTGTCGGTCTTTTCCACGTGTGGCTGGAGCAGAGAGCCAAGTGTTCCGCCAGTTTATACGTTGGTGAGCCAGGAGCGCTAACGATCGGTCTCAGTGGAACGTTGTTCTTATGGATCTTGGGTAATCCATACAGCCGAGGTGGTAGGGCTTCTGTGTTGCGCAGGTTTCTCTGTATGTCCGCCGGCAGAGAAGACGCCTTGATTAATCGATTCGTATTCCGACTGACACGCTGCGTCGGATCTGCGCTTAGTTTTCGGTACGTCGTCGGATCTAATAGGTCTCGGATTATTTGCTCATAATCTTCGGTCTTCATTACGACGGTCGCATTCCCCTTATCGGCAGGCAGTACCAATATACTCTTGTCGGCGTATCACTCGGAATACGAATCGATTAATCAAGGCGTCTTCTCTGCCGGCGGACATACAGAGAAACCTGCGCAACACAGAAGCCCTACCACCTCGGCTGTATGGATTACCCAAGATCCATAAGAACAACGTTCCACTGAGACCGATCGTTAGCGCTCCTGGCTCACCAACGTATAAACTGGCGGAACACTTGGCCTCTCTGCTTCAGCCACACGTGGGAAAGACCGACACATACATTAAGGACTCAGGACATTTCATTGAGAAGATGAAGAAACTGAAGCTTGCGCCAAACGACATCCTGGTCAGTTTTGATGTTGTTTCGTTATTTACGAAAGTGCCACTCAGCGATGCTCTGGAGCACATCGGTTCCATGTTCCCGCAAGACATCAAAAAGCTCTTCCATGTATGTCTCACCACGAGCTATTTCACGTGGAATGGCGATTTCTACGAACAGCTGGAAGGCGTCGCCATGGGTAGTCCTCTCAGTCCAGTGGTGGCAACCTTCTTCATGGAACAATTCGAAGCACAGGCACTGGACTCGGCGACTTGCAAACCTAAGGTGTGGTACAGGTACGTCGATGATACTTTCGTGGTGTGGAGCCATGGTGAAGAACAGCTCGGTGAATTCCTGAGACACTTGAACAGCCTCCATGCCAACATAACATTTACCATGGAAGTAAAAAAGGACAAGAAACTGCCATTTCTAGATGTGCTGGTCTCAAGGGACGGCGAAAACCTGGGACACAGCGTGTATCGAAAACCGACACACACGGACCGATACCTGTACAAACTGTCAAACCACCACCCGAGTCAGAAAAGAGGCATGATTAGTACGCTCGTAATGAGAGCAGGACGAATATGTGAGCCTCAACACCTCAAACGAGAAATGCAACAACTGGAAACTGTCCTGCGGAGCAATGGGTACTCCACAAATTACATTAGAAGTGTAACAGAGCCAAACACTCGGCGAAGTAAGGAACCAGAAAAAGAAATGTCGGGTACGGCCTTTCTGCCATACATTCCCAGAGTGACGGACAGAATCGGCCGTATATTGCGCAAACACGGCGTAAAGACGATTTTGAAACCGACAAGGAAGATCAAAGAGTCTCTTAGATCGGCGAAGGAGAAAAGAGACCCACTTGCAATGTCGGGAATATACCGTGTACCTTGCACATGCGGAAAAGTTTATGTCGGAATGACTGGACGATCCATTAACACCAGGATCAAAGAGCATAAGCGGCATTGCAGGTTGGGGCAGGTGGAGAAATCGGCCGTGGCAGAGCACGCACTGAATGAGACTGACCACATAATAAAATTCGTCGACACCGAAGTTCTGGCTGTAGAGAAGCACTATCATACGCGCTTGTTCAGAGAAGCTGTAGAAATCCAAAAGCACGCGAACAGTTTCAACAAGAAAGAGGAAAGCCTTAAGGTAAACGGATCCTGGCTTCCCGTACTGCAGCGAACAACCGTCGCAGGTAGCAAGAGGAGAACCGCACCGGAAATGACCGCGGAGAAGCCCTCGGACGTTGGCGCGCCAGGTACACATAGTCTGCGGCCGCAAGCTCGCCTCCAGTTCACCACCGGCAATGGAGGGTGAAGCTTTGACAATGCCAGCCACTCGTGCTGGCGAAACGTCAGATAAATCATTAGATGAACGTCGGCTGAAGAACCCGATATATATATATATATATATATATATATATATATATATATATATATATATATATATATATATATATATAGTTGTGTAAAATCTGAATATTTCTAATAGGTGCAATGTAACACCCAATATTGTACCTTATTAGGTAGAATGGTACATTTGTATCATGGTATCATGTATATGTAATCACATATGTATATATGACTGTACTAAACTTGTAAAAAAAAAATGATATGACGTTTGCAAAAGACACCAGTTGGTGTCTCCATGCAAAATAATTTATTTAAGTTTAATATTAATATTCACTTAAAAAATACAAACACTTGTCAATCAAGAAATATTTCAGTTTCACTTTGAATAAGTTCCCTTTTTGGCACCTTATAGAGCTCAGTAATCTGTTGTACCATATTTGACCACTAATGCATGGACTACGGTCTGTTTTTAATTTTGTTCCTTGTCTGTAGTAGCAGTCTGTATTTCTTGTATTATAGGCATGCATATCAGAGCACTTTGTTGCTTTGTTTTGATGTGTAACAAAAAATATAATTACAAGGAGTATATAATTAATTTGTAAAGGTACAGTGTGTAGAACGTGAGGTATTTATGATGAACAAAGATTTCCCTGCATGAATCTCTGTACCCTAATCCATGGATAATTCTGATTGCTCTTTTCTGTAGGGTTAATATTCTGTTCATATGTATGTCAGCAGCACAACCCCGTATCTCTATCCCGTAATTAATCTGTGCAAAAATGGTTCTATAATAAACTGTTTTTAACATCTAATGTGGGGCTACTTTTGATAACTGGCTGATTAGATGTAATGAACTGCTGATTTTATTGCATAAAAATTTGATATGGTTTACCCATCTTAGATTATCATCTAAGTGAATACCTAGAAATCTCCAGCCTTCTGTGTCCACTACTTCAATTCCACCTATGTTACTGACAGAGATTTGGTGTGAGTTTGTAAGTTTAAATGGCAATAACTGAGATTTACTGATATTAACTTTCAAACCTTGATCTTGGAAATAAGTAGTTATTTGATGTAGTCCCTCAGTTGCTACCAACGTTAACTCATTATTTTGTTTACCAAGAAATAACAGTGAGGTAACGTCTGCATAAGTTACCAATTGGGAGTTGAAAGATTGCTCTATATCATTTATGTACACTAGGAAAAGGAAAGGGCCCAAAATTGAACCCTAGGGTACACCTTGTGTGACTGTCTCATATTTGGACTAGAAATTAATGATCTGATTATTGATTTTGTAAGTCAGCTTTGTACACAGCTTGCGGTCAAATGAATATGTAGCCAGCAATTGCATGGATGCAGCATTTACATTGTATGACTCAAGTTTATTTAAAATAACTCATGGTTTACCAAGTCAAAGGCTTTAGTAAGGTCTAGAAATATGCCAGCTGCTTGCATTCCTTGCTCAAGGGTACCATGCGTTTTGTGAAGAAATTCCGTAATTGCTGTGATAGTAATATGATCTTTTCAGAATCCATGTTGTGTCTCTGTTAGGAACTAATTTTTCAAGAAATAGTCACTAAGTTGTGTCAGCAGCACAACTTCAAATACTTTGCTGAAGACAGGTATTAATGATATGGGCCTGAAATTTGAAACCTCTTCCTTGGATCCTTTTTTATGCACTGGTTTAACTGTGCTCCATTTCAATACATTTGGAAATGTATGTTCTCTGATACTGCAGTTTACCAGGTGGGTGATTATTTTAACTAATTCCTTATTACATTTTTTAATCACGATACTACTCAAACTATCCCATCCAGATGAGAACTTATTCTTTAGGTTATTTATTATCCTGCCTATTTCCTTTTCACTTGTTTGAATTCAAAGGGTGGCGCTTCAAAGGGGCAGAGCTTTATCTCACTACTCACAATTGTGTTATTAACTGGACTAACAGCTGCAGATATAAAGTATTTATTGAAAACATTGCAAACTTTATTAGGATATCTAACTGTGTTTCCTTCATGTCAATTTCAGTTTCTGGCTTCAGTGTGGCTTTGCGAAATTGATTTACAATTCTCCATGAGGTCTTGGCTATATTGTCTGATTGAGCTATTTCACTGCTGTATATCTGTTTTCTTAGATCTGAAAGCTCTTTCTTAAAGATTTTCTTGGCTTCATTGTATTTGGCCTTAAAAACCTGCAGGTTTGTTGACTTGTGTAACACATCCAGGTCCTGGATGTTTTGACTGAGTTTTATCATATTTGCTGGAAGTATCAGTCTGTTGGTTTTTGCACTTTGGTTATGGGTGAACACACTCTGTATTTTCTTAACAGGGCAGCATCTGTCAAAGTGTCTTAGCATAGTATCATAGAATTTGGCCCATCTGTTTTCAGATCCTTCTGTCTGGTAAACCAGATCCCAGTCCTCTATAGCTAATTTATTTCTTAGGGCAAGGATGCTACCCTCTTTTAGGATTCTTTTATTTTCGATAAATTTTGTCATTTTTGGGATGCTTGTGTTTACATACTCTACAAGCTGGCATTTGTGGTCAGAGTAGTGAAAATCCATATTCCAGCACCTAAGACTGTCTTTAATATGTTTACATAGTATAACGTAATCAATTCTGCTAGTTGTGGACTTTGTTGCCCTGGTATCACTATTTACTACATTTATGAGATTATATGGGTTAAGAGTATCTATTAACCTCATATTACACAAACTGGAAGATTGTGCCTCAATATTCAGATCACCAAGTATAGTTAGGTCACTGGGACCACAACATCCCACTACTCTACTAAATATGTCTAAGAAGCTAACTACATCAGCCTTTGGTGGATGATAAATCCCAATAACTTCATGTTTTCTCATAATCTGTCTACACTCTTTAGTGTGGACTTCAATGCCTGTCACTTCAATCAAGCCTTCTTTGTTGTACTGGTCTAGATAGTTTATTTTCTTGTACTCGAGATTCTCACTAGTGTAAACTACCACACCACCACCCTTATGTTGCTGTCTACAATAACTATTTGCTAAGAAGTAGCCCTCTAGTTTACAGTAAATAATTTCATCATATTTTAATCCATGCTCAGTTAACACTACTATATGAGGTGACTGTTCATTTACAAAAACCTGTAATATATTAAGCTTATTTCTAAGGTACTGTATGTTTAGGTGTATGAGCCTTAGTGGTGTTTTTAATAACTGGTCACTCTGATTATCTTCCTTTAAAATGCACCGAGTTGGTTCACTTACATAAGTTCTGGATCCAGGCATTAAAAGTGTTCCTGTTCTTTGGCGATCTTGCATTTCTCGATCTACTACCCAACCTGGCTTCTGTCAGTCTAGTTGTCAAGGTAGCTGTTGAGGTGCCTTCTTGCTCCGTACAGTCCGAGGAGTTGCCAAACTGCCTGGTGTTGCAGTAACTGGAGTTGTATACTCTACCACATTTGATTGAGTAAGTGATGCTGAAGAGTCTGCAGTTGAAGAGTTGTATATGACTGCTAAATATGGAGCTACTGTATCAGCATATTCTGAAAGGAACCTGAATGGTGTACAGTCTGGACTAGAGGTATTGCCTTTCTTAAGTGTTAAGCTGCTCCACCACATTTAGGATACCTACTTCTAAGTTACTCATTTAGGCAGTTATTCTTGATTACAATTCAGGAATACCATGCTTTTCCTGTGAATGAATTTATGAAAACCGTCTTTAGTGACTCGCTTTAGTAGCACTGTCGCCAATAATTTTACCATTGCTATCGCGCAGTGAAGGTATTAATGCACCTTGTCGATTGCATACTTTACATACAACCAGAATTTCTTTGGGTTTTCTACCAGATTTCGAGACAGAATGTCGTTCTGGAAACTATTAAAAGCATCTGTCATTTCGAGCTTCTGTAAGACTTCGTCAATCTTACGCATTTTGCGTTCTTTGAAATTTGACGTGTATTTCATTGCTTCTGCAAGACTGGTCTGACTTGTTTTGTGTCAGTACCACTTATTATTTATTTGATATGTATCTCTCAGTTATTACTTATTTTACTTTAAACCGCATCTGGACTATGTTTAGAAAGACTTATCTGAAGGAGCGGAGACTGTCTCTTTGGGATGTGTCAAGTGAATTTTTATCTGCTTTTTCAAGGGCATGTATTATACGTTTATTTTGGTGAGTTCTGATGTTACAGTATTCACTCTTGTGAACTCCTAATGGCTCAACAACATTGTGGTCACTTATCCCTGTACCTGTTGTACCCCCTGTTTGGCCATGGTTATTAAGATGTCAACGATGTTTTTGCAACCATTTACACTTTCAGTGTGCTTCTGAAACCAATGTTCAAAATAATTTTCAGACACACCATTCAGCACGGTTTCAGTCGACGCTTTATGCCTACCACTGACATTAAACTTTTATTTACGCCAATATATGAGTGGCATACCTATTTCAAATGACAAATTTTCTTTAACCTGTTCAGCATCTGTTTCATCCAAGTCAGAGCATCCGTGAAGGGAACTTATTATTTTTTTCCAGTTGGTAGGTATAAGCTCCACCTGTACTAATCATAGCCGGCCGGAGTGGCTGAGTGGTTCTAGGCGCTACAGTCTGGAACCGCGCGACCGCTACGGTGGCAGGTTCGAATCCTGCCTTCGGCATGGATGTGTGTGATGTCCTTAGATTAGTTAGGTTTAAGTAGTTCTAAGTTCAAGGGGACTGATGACCTCAGAAGTTGAGTCCCATAGTGCTCAGAGCCATTTGAAACATTTTTAGCCAGAACATCGATTATTATCCACGTATGTATAGGAAAGCTATAGAAATTCAGGAACACCACAATAATTTCAACAGAAAAAAAGAACGCTTAAAGTTAGTCAGGATATGGCGGTCGACTTTGTTCCAATGATGTGACACATATGTTGGTACCCTCTATGCACGCTATATAAACGGGAAATCCATGGCTTGGCACCCATCGTTGACTCACCTCCGAAGATGTTGCCTGCAGTTGGCAACAAAACGTCAGGAAGTAGTTTTACAGATAGACCATGGCATCTGAACCCAGAACTTTTAATTGATCGCTATCTGTACTACCTCAAAGGAACTATCTACTTAAATTTCACTACAAGGTAAACTACTTCGAACAGCAATGAACACTACACCACCAACTGTATTTCATCTATTCTTTGAAACATGGTTAGGTGTCTTGAAAAATTTCAGCTGAACTTATTTCCATGCCTTTATTGTGGTGTATCTACCCTCTTACAGTGTTCTAATTGCAGCCTTTTAAACTGAAGCCCTTTCTGCACTTACCTGAGACCCTCTAATCTAAAAAAGCCCAGTCTCCTCTACACATCCCCATACTCATGGAATTGCTTCCTTTGTGTAGTTGACTCCTGACCCACTTAGCAGAACCCGTAAATCCACCACCTTTTGGCGCTAGTCGAGGAATCTGCAACCTACACAGTTGCAGAACTGTCTGGGACTCGGATTCAGACCTTCACTCCACTCTGTACAAAAGAACCACTTTCAGTTCTGCCCATGATGCTTCAGATGGTGCACTCCGCCTTCATCTCACAAGCAAGAAAATGGTTCAAATGGCTCTGAGCACTATGGGACTTAACATCTGTGGTCATCAGTCCCCTAGAACTTAGAACTACTTAAACCTAACTAACTTAAGGACATCACAAACATTCATGCCTGAGGCAGGATTCGAACCTGCGACCGTAGCAGTCGCGGGTTCCGGACTGAGTGCCTAGAATCGCTAGACCACCGCGGCCGGCACAAGCAAGACTGGCAGTCTTTACTAGCTAGTCGCCTGAAACCAGAGAGAACCTCTTCCAATCCAATGTGGCACATATTGTTATCACCAACGTGAGCCACCACCTACTGCTGGCTATTCCATGCTTTTCATGGCATCTGGAAACACTCATTTCTCATCTGTAAAGACTCCACACAGTATGCACTTTGGATTCCTTCCCCTCCTATGCAATCGTGTCTCCAAATGGTGCCATTACACACCTAACACCAGAGCTTCCAATCACCAGTAATACCACCCTCAGTGAATGTCCTGTACTGCACGCTGAGAGGCTTCCTCTGGAACATGGCAACCGACTTCACCTGGCTCATGGATTTCATCAGCCATAGACAGAAGCCAAATTGTTCATCAGACGATTGGCAACATGGAAATTCTTTCACTGCCACCCACATGCTGGAGTGATTCCCACTCAACCACAAGTGAGAGGTCAATCTCATTGTGGGCAGTACCCAGGGTGACAACAGCAGTGGACCAGTTGGTGGACAACACTGCCTGGAGCTGTGAGAGAAGAATCACCAACTTGATTCACATCTGAACACAGCAATTACTATATCCATCCATACCAGAGTTGGCGTGGTAAATACACAAACATATACGAAGTATAGGAGTTGAAGGTAAGGAACACTGACAAAATTTAAAACAAGCCACTTCTTGTAAAAACGTGTCAGCTCACAGTACTCTGATGTGCTACTGCTGCTACTATGAGAGCTACCATTGGATTGCGTGATCTAAGTGCTGCAAGTAACACACAACAAATGAGTGATGCAATTCAGCCAGTGGGTCTATGGACTACACAGTTAATAAAGTGTATAAATGTTCCTGATAAATACACAAATGTGCACAAAATAACAATAATAAAATAATAATAGTACCATTACAACTATAATAGTAGTAGATGTTGCGAAAATATACTTACAGCAACAGATAAATAATTCGCTCAATTGTGACAAATATTAAAGGATAAGGATGTCATGTAACAAAAGTCCATTGTGAGCCAATTTCAGTATTGATGCTGATGAACAGAGAAAATTAGCAAATAAGCTTCTCACTAACGCTATGTGCTTTCCTTGCACGAAAGGTGAAGTTGTTGCAGCAGCAGGAATCTGGTGTTAACATAATGCGGTTCAATCAAACCTACTGTTTGAATACCAGTGGGTGTAAGCATGTCATTGTCAGCGTAATTTCGAATAGGGAGTTATAATAAGTAGCATTTCTTGAGAACCATCAATTTAGTGATGGCAAGGTAATATTCGCCTTGGATGAATGACAGTGACCATGCAATGTGACAGATTTCAGCCTTGTTCCACAGAAAAGTTTGCTTTCCCCTAATGTTACCAGGTGATCTTACCATCTCTGTAGGGGATTCAGTTGGTACAGTTAAAATATTTAACAACAGATGGAGCACAGATCTACAGGAGCTGATTTTTAACATTTTAATAAAATGCGGTTCAGGATGAGCTACTGTGTTGGCAAAGATGGCAGTCACATATCCTCCAATTCTACAGTACATTGTGCAGTAGTCTACTGTCGATAGCTTGCCAAAATTTCCACTGTTTGGAAACTACCATAGCTCGACTCCATTATGCATTCTGTGCATTAATGGAAGTGGAAATATATGTTTCAACATTACCTGATATGGGCACTGAATTACGATCTCATTTAAGTTTGTTTATATACCCAGCTGTAAGTAAGAGTTTATAAAATCCCTCCATTTCGATGTAAATAAACAGTTACCACAATAACCAAGTGGACGAAACAGTCTCACCACAAGGGTCTTTAAATGACTGATCCTGCAGTGATGAAGGTAGAAACCAAAAGAACAAGATGAGTAGATCATTACTTCCTGATATTAAAGGTGCTTTGGTTATTAGGGTTTCATGCTGCAGAAAATAATCTAGTTTTTACACTGTTCACATATCCTGTGGGAGTCCACTTACAGCATGTACATATTTTTCAAAATTCTGTTTCAGTCAAAATATCAGCTACTGCAGGAGATTTTGCATGGAGTTAAGGCACTAACATACTAAACTGCCAGCAAAAGTAGTGATATTGCACCACCTGAAAACGTAAAACCAAACAGCACATTCACATTTGGCAACACCTCGGTGGAAAATCAGGATATCTGCTGACATTTCTGCTTTGCTCACCACATGAAAGACAATACATTTTATTTCAGTGAGACATACTTAAGCATACCAAAGCTGTTGGTCTGGGATACACCAACCTTACAACTTTCGAACAGCACAATCTGAATTTAAAGCATATTTTCCAAGTACAGGTAGGAACTGACATGTCACTCAATGAATTCGTTATATATGAGGATTACTGGAGTAACTCTCAGTATAGCTTGCTGGTTACAGATGAAACTAGTAAATTGAATGAGGGTCAATAGAAACAAAATTTCAAAATGATTCTTTAAAAAGGCAATGCCCCAAAATGCACCTGTTTCAGTATATTGTACACTATGTACAAATTTACATGTGTTGCACACTCATCTAGAGGATGCAAAGTACGTGCTTTTGACAAAAAAATGGAGGCAATCAACACTAAATGGAACTGAATGTCTTGTCAAGGGAGATGCTATGAATGTTGAGGTGTTGAATGCTCGAATACAGGAAAGTGAACTGTGTGTCAACAAGAAATTAAAGAAGTCAATGCAAAACTAGCATATGTGTGGAACAAGAATGTGATAGCTAAGGCACTTCACATCCATTACCACTGACTGTCTCAAAGTATACATAAGTTGTAAACGGTCTCAAAAATGGCTTAGTATGCAGCAGCATGTTGTCGAAGAAGTGTAATGTTAAGAATTGAGGTACGGAAGGCAATCTGACTGAAGTTACTTTCATGAAAGTTAGGTCAACTGCAATGAGACCAGGGTCTCCCAGTAACATTTAAGCCAGTAACTGACAGGCTGAAGGAGCTGTCATGGACTATGGATGAAACCAGAAACAGGAGGAGGAGGAAGAGGATTTCTGAGTTAAGACAGAACATATCAGGTCATGAGGGCAAAACCATATTTGTTAGGTAAGCACTCAATATGTTTAACCAAGAAGCCGATAAGAATTGGGAACAAGGAATTTGAAAGATTGCCTAGGCTGTTACAGTTAATAATTTTGAAAACGTTGAATGTTAAAATATACCTTCAAACTATAAAAAACATGTGATCCAATATCACACATGACCAATGCATGTAAAACCCCGAAAGCGTGAATGGAAGCCTCATAGAGTGACAAATACAGGATTTTAACTGAACCAGCAGTAGCAGCTCCACATAGTTAATGATAAATTGCATCTAGGAAATGGGGAAGTTGTGTCAATACTTCCTGTCACTTGCAACATTGGCAATTCATATGTAGACTTGAAACGTTTTGTTAAAAGATTTGAGGTATGAGGTGCATGCAAACGTTAATATGTTTAAATCAGAGATAGAAACAAAACACATTGCGGACTTCAGTCACAAACATTTAATAGGATGGCTACTAGGTTTCTCAGAGGGACAAGTGATGGTGCACAATACTGATAAAATTTGAGTTATCAACTGGTGAACCAACTGCCAGTCAATACAATTCGTGTAGAGTGTAATATTGCAACGAATTTTGTACCTTGACGGCAGATTAGTGCATACTATTCATGCGTTTTTTCCTACGGTGGGTCCTGTTCATAAAAGTGAAGAAAATGAAGTCCACAATGAACATGAGCTGCAACATGAAGCCAAGGTGGCGAAGGGTTCATAACCATCAGGAAACTGGCAGGCACCGTGAAGTTAAGCTGCCAAAGCAGAAGCCAAAAGCGAACTCCAGGAGATAACTGAGAAGAATGGCATGCCCCGTACTAGCAGGCAAGGGAGTCATCAAATAAGAGGAAATAGGATAAGTGGTCAGGCGTGAAAGAGAAACAGCATGCCTATCCACTGAGGAGGACATCATGCCAGTATGACTACTAGTTCAGCATCTTACGCATAGACTCTCAACCGGGCTGGTGAAAAAGCTGCCAGTGGTGAAACATATTCCATGATGGTGGAGTGTGTGTTAAGACAGCAGCAAATGATGGAAAGAGGTGCAGAGGAATGAATAAAACATCCACAGTCTAGTTATGAATGGACATGGGATAAAAAAAATGGAGAAGGGTGGTCTGATCCACTCCCCTGGAAGTACCACTTCCGAGATGTAGGACACTGAGGAACTGGGTACTATGTATAGCCAGGTAAGAATACATGGGAGGACCAATGTAATTTCCTATCAGATATGAGCCCCAGGAATTTTCTAGTTTCAGTGAATGGAAGAACTAAAGGCCCAAGATGTAAAGAGGATGTAAGAAACTCATTCCGCTGCCAAATATTCATACAAAAGGTTTTGGCAGTGGAAAAGTGAGCCACTGCCTATGCTTCACGAGGAAAGATGATAGGAACGACGCTGAAGACGCCACTGAGGAGACACGTTGGTGTGTAACTGTAACAGATTGTAAAATTCTTGACGAAAAGGAAGATGATATGTCTGTTGGGAGATTCCATAATATGGTTAATGGGGATAGCAAAGACAATGATATGCAGGATGAGCATTCAGTCACCACATTTTCCTGGATAAATGTGTGTGACAAGTCAAACCATATGAACCTTCAGAAAAACTGTCTTTCAAAACTTCCTCTAGTAAATGGGGCAGATGGCATCCGAAGCCCCACATGTAAGGACTACAGAGGATACCAGCCCTCCAGCAGATGTATCAGGATGATGGTTCAAAATGTGGAGAGCACATCTCTGCAAGTGAATCACATTGCTGCATGCCTCAGTCCCCCAGGAACCTGGACGTCACTACAATAAACCTGAAGTGCACAGTATGGAACATTCTTTGGCAGTACGGATAACGTTTGGAAGATACTTTACCTGGTCATCACAGCTGTGTAAAGGTCGTGATGGAGGGGTAAAGCCCCCAGTCAGCCTCAGAAAGCTGCCAATTGGATTTGCACTCAGGTAGGATAGGAGTTGGCGAATGGATAGCACACAGGAAGTGATCACTTGAGTATGTGTCAGAGGGAACGGGCCATTCAAGATGGCAGGCGAGCTGGACAGTGAAGAACATCAGGTCCAAATGGTAATAAATGTGCGTGGAATCTGAAAGAAACGTGGTGTCCAGTGGTAAGAGGTGATTCAGAAGGTCAGCTAAGAGGGAACCTCTTGGACAGGTTCTCTAAGAGCCCCAAGGCAGATGGTGGGCATTAAAGTCGCCAAGTAGCAAAAAGGAGTGAGAGAGCTGACCAATGAGCTAGAGTAAGTCCGACTTGGTAATAGCAAATGATGGAGGGGTGTAGATGTTGCGAAGAGAAAAGGTGAAATGAGTAAGGAAAATTATGATTGCAACAGCTAGCAGTCACATGTTAGATGGATGGCCAGTGTGACTCCCCCATGAAGTGGGAATGCTGCCCTGGGAGGGGGGGGGGGGGGGGGGGGGAGGTCACAGAGGACCAGAAGGAAACATGAGAGATCAAACAGGTTATGAGGACAATTTTTTTCTTGGAAGCAGAAAACAAGTGGACACTGCAATTCCAAGAGCAGCTGTAATTCCTCATTGTTGGATCTAATGCCATGAATGTGCCATTGAAGAACAGTCATAATGGGGATTGGGGAGGAGGGAACAAATGAAGATTAGTCACCTTGGTGACTGCTGAGAGCTCACCTTCAAAAATTCACTGCTACAGGGGGGCAGAGGATGGAGAATCCTGTTCCATGAGATCTACAGACATATTGGCACTCTCCCTGGGTCAATCTGAATTCCACGGCAGAAAATCGGTAGACAGTGGGCACCAGCAAAATGGAGGTCATCCGGGTGAGGGTATACGTGCCAAAACCACTGTCGATGATCTCAAAGTCAGGGAAGGAGAAGACTGTTTGTTTTTGTTTGAGTTCTTAGAACTTTCTAGTTGAAAGATGAAGACTGTTTTTAGCTGTAGAAAGTCTTTGTGGGAGTATTGCTTTTGTCCTTTCAGATTGACAGTTGAGTGGCAAGTGATTTCGCCACAAGGGGCAAAGATATGATGGCTTGTTGCACAGCTGTAGTAGGAGACAGGGATGCTACTGTGACCAGGGTGATTTCACTACTGCAATACTGAACTTGAGGTTGCAAGTATGGATGGACATATCCTCCGTTATGTACAGCATAGCAAAAATGGGTCTGTACATGCCAGATGCTAAAATGCACAGATTTTGACTAGCTAACAACTGCAAGTCACAGAGTGAGGTTTGATGCACTTCACTCAGATCTCCTGGATGGCTTGCTCAATGAGACACACGGGGCATTCATGGGATTGCAATTGATACAGCAGAGATGAAGCAAACAGCTGCCCTCATGAGCATCTCTGCCAAGAGTAACACATTTGGCCATGTTTTGACAGGATACGTGTTTTATTATAATGTTGAAACCTTAAGGGAATCATCTGGTTCAAAATGGTTCAAATGGCTCTGAGCACTATGCGACTTAACTGTTGAGTTCATCAGTCCCATAGAACTTAGAACTAATTAAACCTAACTAACCTAAGGACATCACACACATCCATGCCGAAGGCAGGATTCAAACCTGCGACTGTAGCAGTCGCGCCGTTTCAGACTGTAGTGCCTAGAATCATCTGGTTTGGAATATATGGTTGGACTGTAATGACTTCATGTTGTTGTTGTTGTTGTTGTTATTGTTATTGTGGTCTTCAGTCCTGAGACTGGTTTGATGCAGCTCTCCACACTACTCTATCCTGTGCAAGCCTCTTCATCTCCCAGTACATAGTGCAGCCTACATCCTTCTGAATCTGCTTAGTGTATTCATCTCTTGGTCTCCCTCCACGATTTTTGCCATCCATGCTGCCCTCCAGTACTAAATTGGTGATCCCTTGATGCCTCAGAACATGTCCTACCAACCGATCCCCCCTTCTAGTGAAGTTGTGCCACAAACTCCTCCCCAATTCTATAGAATACCCCCTCATTAGTTATGTGATCTACCCATCTAATTTTCAGCATTCTTCTGTAGCACATTTTGAAAGCTTCTATTCTCTTCTTGTCCAAACAATTTGTCGTCCATGTTTCACTTCCATACATGGCTACACTCCATGCAAATACTTTCAGACACGACTTCCTGACATTTAAATCTATACTTAATGTTAACAAATTTTTCTTCTTCAGAAATGCTTTCCTTGCCATTGCCAGTCTACATTTTATATTCTATCTACTTCAACCATCATCAGTTATATTGGTCCACAAATAGCAAAACTCCTTTACTACTTTAAGTGTCTCATTTCCTAATCTAATTCCCTCAGCATCACCCGACTTAATTCGACTACATTCCATTATCCTCGTTTTGCTTTTGTAGATGTTCATCTTATAACCTCCATTCAAGACACTGTCCATTCCATTCAACTGCTCTTCCAAGTCCTTTGCTGTCTCTGACAGAATTACAATGTCATCGGAGAACCTTAAAGTTTTTATTTCTTCTCCATGGATTTTAATACCTACTCCGAACTTTTCTTTTGTTTCCTTTACTCCTTGCTCAATATACAGATTGAATAACATCGGGGATAGGCTACAACCCTGTCTCACTCCCTTTACAACTACTGCTTCCCTTTCATGACCCTCGACTCTTATAACTGCCATCTACTTTCTGTACAAATTGTAAATAGCCTTTCGCTCCCTGTATTTTACCCCTGCCACCTTTAGAGCTTGAAAGAGAGTATTCCAGTCAACATTGTCAGAAGCTTTCTCTAAGTCTACAAATGCTAGAAACGTAGGTTTGCCTTTCCTTAATCTTACTTCTAAGATAAGTTGTAGGGTCAGTATTGCCTCACGTATTCCAACATTTCTACGGAATCCAAACTGATCTTCCCCGAGGTCTGCTTCTACCAGCTTTTCCATTCGTCTGTAAAGAATTCGCGTTAGTATTTTGCAGCTGTGACTTATTAAACGGATAGTTCAGTAATTTTCACATCTGTCAACACCTGCTTTCTTTGGGATTGGAATTATTATATTCTTCTTGAAGTCTGAGGTAATTTCGCCTGTCTCATACATCTTGCTCGCCAGATGGAAGAGTTTTGTCAGGACTGGGTCTCCCAAGGTCGTCAGTAGTTCTAATGGAATGTTGTCTACTCCCGGGGCCTTGTTCCGACTCAGGTCTTTCAGTGCTCTGTCAAACTCTTCATGCAGTATCATATCTCCCATTTCATCTTCATCTACCTCCTCTTCCATTTCCATAATATTGTCCTCAAGAACATCGCCCCCGTATAGACCCTCTATATACTCCTTCCACCTTTCTGCTTTCCCTTCTTTGCTTAGAACTGGGTTTCCATCTGAGCTCTTGATGTTCATACAAGTCGTTCTCTTATCTCCAAAGGTCTCTTTAATTTTCCTGTAGGCTGTATCTATCTTACCCCTAGTGAGATAAGCCTCTACATCCTTACATTTGTCCTCTAGCCATCCGTGCTCAGCCATTTTGCACTTCCTGTCAATCTCATTTTTGAGACGTTTGTATTCCTTTTTGCCTGTTTCATTTACTGCATTTTTATATTTTCTCCTTTCATTAACTAAATTCAATATTTCTTCTGTTACCCAAGGATTTCTACTAGCTCTCGTCTTTTTACCTACTTGATCCTCTGCTGCTTTCACTACTTCATCCCTCAAAGCTACCCATTCTTCTTCTACTGTATTTCTTTCCCCCATTCATGTCAATTGTTCCCTTATGCTCTCCCTGAAACTCTGTACAACCTCTGGTTCCTTCAGTTTATCCAGGTCCCATCTCCTTAAATTCCCACTTTTTTGCAGTTTCTTCAGTTTTAATCTACAGGTCATAACCAATAGATTGTGGTCTGAGTCCACATCTGCCCCTGGAAATATCTAAAAATTTAAAACCTGGTTCCTAAATCTCTGTCTTACCATTATATAATCTATCTGATACCTTTTAGTATCTCCAGGGTTCTTCCATGTATACAACCTTCTTTCATGATTCTTAAACCAAGTGTTAGCTATGATTAAGTTGTGCTCTGTGCAAAATTCTACCAGGCGGCTTCCTCTTCCATTTCTTAGCCCCAATCCATATTCACCTACTACGTTTCCTTCTCTTCCCTTTTCCTACACTCGAATTCCAATCACCCATGACTATTAAATTTTCGTCTCCCTTCACTATCTGAATAATTTCTTTTATTTCATCATACATTTCTTCAATTTCTTCATCTGCAGAGCTAGTTGGCACATAAAGTTGTACTACTGTGGCAGGTGTGGGCTTCGTGTCTATCTTTGCCACAATTTGGCATTCACTATGCTGTTTGTAGTAGCTTACCCGCACTCCTATTTTTTATTCATTATTAAACCTACTCCTGCATTACCCCTATTTGATTTTGGATTTATAACCCTGTATTCACCTGATGAAGTCTTGTTCTTCCTGCCACCGAACTTCACTAATTCCCACTATATCTAACTTTAACCTATCCATTTCCCTTTTTAAATTTTCTAACCTACCTGCCAGATTAAGGGATTTGACATTCCATGTTCCGATCTGTGGAACAAGTTTTCTTTCTCCTGATAATGATGTCCTCTTGAGTAGTCCCCACCCGGAGATCCGAATGGGGGACTATTTTACCTCCAGAATATTTTACCCAAGAGGACGGCACCATCATTTAATCAGGGCCAGATGAGTCTATCATCCAGACTGTTGCCCCTGCAACTACTGAAAAGGCTGCTGCCCCTCTTCAGGAACCACACGTTTGTCTGGCCTCTCAACAGATACCCCTCCATTGTGGTTGCACCTACGGTACGGCTATCTGTATCGTTGAGGCACGCAAGCCTCCCCACAAACGGCAAGGTCCGTGGTTCATGGGGGAGGGGAATGACTTCATAGCCTGCTTTAATCTTTGAGGCAAACACTACTCAAGAAAATGGTAGAAAAGGAGTGCATGTGGGCATTAAGTTTGCATCCATATTTTTCATTACTCAACAGGGCTGCAGTGATGCCATGATTAGAGGGGTAGGTGTGGATTACTCCCTCGGTGAGGCCATCTAACATCAGAATGTAAAGAACACCATGTGAAGAGTTCAGTGTACAATGGTCCTCAACACAAACAGGATAACTCTGGAGGAGTGATGCTGTAAGCAGCTGTTGGGCTTGGAAACCACAATACCTCTTCAGAAGTTGCATTACGTAAATGAGAACAGGATTTCACAGGGCATGCAACTGCAATAACACCTTTCGGAATAATGCATGCATTAACCATAGCGAAGGACCAACCACCTCTGGTACGTGATACCATGAGGAACTGACGTGCAGCTGGGAGGGCCTTCAAATCTTTACCCTCATTCTGTTTACATTTAGTAGACACACACTAAGATGCTGATTGAGTCATTGGAAAAAAAAATCCCATATGATGGCCAACATCTCAAATGGCACGCTCCTTCCAACTGGAGGCCTCCTCAGGGGGGGGAGGGGGGGGGGGAATTCACCCACCGTAAATGACTGTTCACACCTCAGGTCACACCTCCTGAACACCTGACAGAGAAGCCAATTGGCATTTCGGCAGGTAACAAGACTAGGCAGTCACCCCTCTCTGGGCCTGGCCTGTACCAGAGAGTATGTGCGAACCCTACCTGTTGACCCGGAGCTGGGAATTATGCATTACCTTGTCACCTGTAATGTGTCTAATGAATGGGGCAGCCTTCAGGAACACAACAGGGCAAAAGAGAAACGAAGATAATGAGGATTCTCCAGCTAAGTCTTCACAACCTTACTGAAACTGGCACCAGCTACTTACAATTCTTCTTGATGGTGGCCTGTAAACTGTCACCATAACAAGCTTGTGTGTTACCTGTGCACCACTGTGGCACTGCATTGAAATAGGTGTTCACCACTATATTCATTAATCTGAAAGGCTGGGAATCAGCTCCAACTTTTGGATATATAACCAGTAACACTTTTTTCTTACTTGTTCTACTGCAGTATGACATTTACTTGTGCCCATCAAGATGAATCTGTTGAATTTCAGTGATTTTCATGTGACGTGCTGCATTAAGCACAATACAGCTGCAGATATGCCACCTGAACTTTTATTTTCCTGTATGACTATCAGACGTTTGCTGTATTTATCTAGGAGTAGTCACATAATGGTTGTTGCAAAACAGCATTAATGAATAATTACAGTAGTGTGTTTTATATCTGAAGTACTTTCACAATTAATAAATAAAAATTTATATTTCTCAAAAAGTTTTGCAGTGAATTATGAAAACTTACCTTGCACTATCAGATGCATATCTTGTTGAGGTTTCCACCTGAAATATTTGAAGAAATGGCCAGTGATTTACAACTGACGAGACAGTAAATAAATAGATTTCTATTAACGCCCACCAACATGTGATTGGTCCACAAATTGCCCTACATTAGGCTAGAAAATATCATTAAAGAGGACATGATAAACTGTGACAGTTAACAAAACAGAATGTTAGTAAGAATTTGCTCTCCATTTTCTCACTGTCTTCAGTACTGTAAATAACTACAGAAGCCAGTAATTTGGTTGTAGCCATACTTCCTACTAGACACTTCACACAGAAAAGTAAACAAAAACATCTTTAATCTGACAAGCATTTATGCCTTGTGTAAAATTTTCTTTCACTTTCTTTCCATTATGAAAACTGCCATTCAGTGACAGATGAATCCATCATAATAAGTGACACTACTGGCAAACTCAGAATAGTTTCAAACATTGTAAATGGATAACAAATTAAAATTGGCATTACAAAATAACACATTCACAGATGAAGAAATATCACATTCAGAGAACTGTAGATTCGTCACAAAGAACATATGGAAGAAATTCGCAAAACTATTCCAGAACTAGACTCTACATTCATAAATGGCAATTATGTTGCAAACGGTACCAAATTTTTCATTACCTCCAGAAAAAGTCTCTCCCCGTAATAATTCAATATTTAGATTAGACGTACATAATAATTAATGCACATGCACCAATATATCAGGATAACAAGAACAATGAAGAAGGTAAAACAGTCCTCAGAACAATGTTGAGAAGCATCTGATGAAGTTCCAGAGGAAAACATACAAGTTTTATTAAACTTTTATCTCCAGACTGGTACAGAATGCTAATGAGAACATTTTCTGCCTAAACTGCTATTAAATGTATTTATTCACAACTGGAATTTTGACTTATGCCATACTCAAGTGACAGCTTACTATGAACTAAGTCAATGTTATTAAATGTCATGCCTAGTGCTTGGGGAGTGGATATTAAGACATGCAGTATGACATGACTTTGATAGAAATTAGTACATGAAGTACTACCATGGTCTAGGCATACAGATTATGAAGAATCCCATCTTGTAATGAATATGGAATCTGTAAACATGGTTAACACAAGGAACGTATTACCTGAAAAGGAATTGTAAAGGATTCAAACCTCACACTGAGCTACCACCTGAGAATCGTACAGCTGCCAAATTAATTTTGAACAAGTACATTCAATAACAGTCATGGGAGAAAATGTTTTTCTTTATGAATGTCTGCCTGACTGTAGATGTAAGAAAAAAGGAAAAATGGTACGAAAAAGACATTTAGCATACACCATTAAAAAGATATGAGGTCAACAATAATATGATTTGAGAACATCAGACAGCTTATGTGCCAACAACAAAGCACAATTCTAAAAAGATAATGAATTTCAGAGTGAGACAGAGACCAGTTGACATTAACCATTATCACTGAATAATAAAAGTAAGATACCTGGCCTAGAATAACCGATAACCATGTTCACATAACATCCAAAGAAATTCTATGAAAAGTTCAAGGAGGAAACAACAGCAAAAATCCTAAAATACAAGATATATCAGAGATGGCTTAGGGCAGGATGGTCCTGTGAAGGGCAGAATGATAAAGGACTAAAGGAGCAAAATACTATTGGGATACATCTGCAAAATTTTAGAAGGCTTATGACTACAAAGCAAGACTGCTTTTATTCAAAATTCTTAAAGAATCTGAAATACAGAAGACAACGCAAGTTCTCTTGAAAGAACTACTGCCTCATTGGAGTTATGAACAGACTTTAGTCAAGGCAATGGACTAAATCCATTCTTCTTTCAGATAATACTAGAAAAGTGAACATTGAACAGATGGAGCAGTTGTCAGAATCTAATACCAGAAGTTGAATACTACTTGGTTAGAAAATGGATAATGTCAAAATTGTCTTTCCAACTTTTGCAGATAATTTAGCAATACTGACAGTGTAGAGAAAGCACAGAACAGAGAGAAAGAAAAACAGTAGGCTAAGCATGACTACTCATCTTTTCTGACAAGAAGCAGTGAAGCAATAATGGGTAACAACAGGACTGCAACATCCCAATCAAATACGAAGTGTGGGAGGATCAGGGGAAGACAAATTTAAGGATCTATGAGAAGTCATGTAGCCAAATTGTGGGGAAAATGGAACCACAAGAAGAAGATTATGAAAGATTGACTTTGCATTTCAGTTAACAGAAGATGTTTATAGTAAAAATTCATTCTTCAAAATTGCAGAACCTCCGAATTGCAAGGGAGTCATCTGGCCAGAATACACACCTGAATCACAAATACTAATTTTAGAATCAACAAAAAATAGTGAAAATTACGAAAAAAAGAAATATATTAGGAAACAGAACACCAGCACAAACATTTAAATTCAGAAACAATACAGAAGTATAGATAAATACGTAGGAAAATAACTGGAGACAAAATTCAGCAAACAAGGCTAATGAGTATTAGAATACTGGAAACAAAAACTGTGCAGCAGTACTGAAACCATAAAAAAAAAGAAACCCTCATTGGCTTACAGGAGTACACAAAGACATACAAGAAACTTGTATAAATAAGAAAGATATTTAAAACCAACCCAAATACAGAAACAGAATTGAGTTTGTAAATTCCCCACAGCAAAACAGTTCCAAAAAGACAAGATACAAATTGGACGTCAGGTGCATGGAAAGAAAAATGTGTACAGATGAAGAAGTAGCATAAATAAATGTAAAATCTTAGCCGGCCTGTAATTGAGCAGGAAAAAGAAATTGTTCCACATTTGTAGTACCTCCTCAGTAAAAGCATAGCGACTGTATATGTGCTGCAAAAAAGTTACAGTGAGCACTGCAAATATGCAGATAACAGTATTTGGAGTGTTTCGTTAGGCTACAGCAGTGCTCAGAAGTATTTTGCAGTTGTGTTGGTATGCTGTCACAAAAGCTCAAAAGTAAGTAACTTGCCTTAATGGTATGGTGTTCATTAACTACTATGACTCAGGTATTCATTCAGTGATTGTTTACTTGTAGAGAACTAGAAGTATAGCAAAACAGAACACTTCCTTGATGTGAGACAAGCTGTTTTGCATGTCTTCAAGATTGGGAGGTAGCAGACTAGTACTGTTAGAGACTATCGCATATCACAACCACCAACAAGTGTTCACAGTCAATGGCAAAAACAGAAAACAACAGTAATCAATAAGCCATGGTGAGGTCATCCCTGAAAAGTGAGGAGGAAGGACAGAATGATTTGTAAGCGATCAGCTGCTGCTCCAAGAGAAACATCTCAACAAATCAGGGATGACCTGAAGCAACATAATGGACTAAGCCGACATACGACTACTGCAAAAAGTCACTTAGTAACAGGTGATTTACATGATAAATGACACAAACCCACCCATAAAATAAAAAAATAGGGACAGGATAGAGTTTGCAAGGAAACCCCAAACTTGGAATGCCAACAATAAGTCTAAGGTTTTATGGAGTGACAAAAATTAATTTAATGTATTTATTTTCTGATGGTGTCCAGTATGCAGGGTGAGTCACTAACTATTGCCACCAAGAATAACTCTTAAAGTATGGTAAGAGTTGAGAAATTTGTGGGACAAAAGTTGCAAGATACAACGGGGGCCATAATATGATGTTGGTTTTTAGTTGCTTCAGAACTATAAAGGTCAACTTTCTTTTTTAAATGGGATGCTATAGTTTGTTACATATTTTCTGATAGCAGCTATAGATACGAATCCAATGATGTGTAACAGTAAGGTCTTTGAAGGTCAACAAAGGTCATAAAGGTGGCATAAACGTCCATTTACAGATGGTGTTTGAAGTGATGATCATTGGTATGAATGTAGTGCTGCAATCTTCATATCATGGACTGGGCACTTATCAAAGCACATCCTCTGACAATTCTCTCTCGCGTATCTTCAGGTGTACTTGGTACATCTTTATAAACAATGTATTTTACGAATACCCACAAGGAATAATCCAGAGGCATCAAGTCTGGTGAACCAGCTGGCCATGGCACATCACCTCTGCGTCCAATCCAATGATTTGGGAACTGTCTCTGCAGCTCATTTCTAGCCGTCAGCAAAAAATGTGCCGGACACCCATCGTGTTGATACCACATTCTGTTCCTTGTATCTAAAGGTATTACTTTCAATAACAGACCTAATGTAAATGGACATTCATGCCACCTTTCTGACCTTCATTGACCTTCAAAGACCTTATTGTTGCACATCATTGGATTCGTCTCAATAGCCACTATTAGCAAATAAGTACCAAACTGTAGCATTCCATTAAAAAAAAAAAAAAAAAAAAGTTGACCATATCTCTGACGCAACCCAATCTAGCAACACAACACCAACGTCATATTGTGGCCCCCCATTGTCCCATGCAACGTTTGTCCCACAAACTTTTTGGCTACTCTCATACTTTCAGAATTATTCGAGGTGACAAGTTACTCACCCTGTATACATCACAAAAAAAATGAAGGGGCAAAACATGGATCAGGCATAGATCACTAAGCATGGTGGTTGAAGTGTCATGATGTGGGGATGTTTCCTGTACAGATACATTTTAAGAAAGAATATGATTCCTTGTAGGAGACAGAAAATGTCACATAATTGGCTCTTTCAGGAGGTCAACAATTCGAAACACACCTCTGTCTATTTTCAAATTTTTTCAGACCAAAATCTGAAATTTTTTTTAGTGCCTAAGCCGGAGTCTGGGTCTAAATCCAACCTCTGATACGTGCTGACTTTATGTGTTCACGGTAGAAGCTACTTAAATCAATTTGCTGGTATCTTACTGGACCCATGGTCTGAACTCCCAATTGACCTGTTACAGAAGCCTGTGGATTCAATGCCACATTCATGTGCAGCTGTGATCAAAGCCCCTCCGTATGCATCAAATACTGATTTGTTCTTCAGATCCCAAAATAGTTTTATTCTTATATACTTAGACCTACAGTATACTTTTGAGTCAAAAGAATTACTTGTCTCTTGATGCAACATAACCTTGTTTAAACTTGTACTAAATAGATCACAATTTCATATTTTTCAGTTACCCAATGGCAGCTTTTTCTGTTACACTCTTATGTTTATGCAATTGTAATTAATGCTTTCTATAAAACATTTTTGGGTGCTACCGCAATAGGACTATGTTTACACACACGGTGAGATGAAAGGAGCAGATAGTAAACAACAGTGGCAGAGTACAAATACTGTTTTGTTCTGCGGACCACTATGCGCAATCTGATGACCCTCGGGACAGTAGCAACAATCCTTAAGTACATTGTTTGATGTGAGCTCATCAGATCAAATCAAAGTGCATTCCAAGAAAACAACTGCCATATTTTACAGACTGTAAGGTGCACCTTAATGTTCAAGCAATATTTAAGAAAAGTATATTTTTACCATTTTTTATCACATTGCAAAGTCAGCTAAAAAATATTTTAGTTTATAAAACCAAAATGAGCTTTAAAATCACTGAAATTCATTATCGGAACTTTCCACTTTCCTTAGCATCATTGTCCTCTTTATATATAAGATGGTCTTCTCTACCATTAAGAGCATTATTTATGCTGACCCATTGATAGACTTAACAATGATGTTTTCTCTCACCCTACATCACAACTGCTTTACTGACTGACATGGTTGTTTGTTTGTAGATCATTTCAGAACTCCCTTTGTCAGGAACTCATGTTGGGCTTAATTTATCATACATTTGTTCCAATCTTCTTCCATATACAATTTAAATACACTGAAATGCCATGGAAACTGGTATAAGCATGCATATTCAAAGATAGATATATGTAAACAAGCAGAAATGACACTGCGGTCGGCAATGCCTATATAAGACAACAAGTGCAGGATGTAGCTGTTGTATCACTTACTGCTGCAACAATGGCAGATAATTAAGATTTAATCAAGTCTGAATGTGGTGTTATAGCCAGAGCATGAGGATGGGACACAACATTTCTGAGGTATCAATGAAGTGGGGATCTTCCCATATGACCATTTCACGAGTGTACAGTGAATATCAGGAATCCATTAAAATATAAAATATCTGACATCGCTGTGGCCAGAAAAAGATACTGCAGGAACGAGACGAAGACTAAATGAAGAGAATCATTCAACGTGATGGAAATGAAATCCTTGCTCCAGGTTTCAATGTTGGGCCATCAAAAAGTTTCAGTGTGCAAACCATTCAGCAAAACATCACTGATATGGCCTTTTGGAGCCAAAGGACCGCATTATTGAGCATATCTACGATGTCTTGCAACAAGCTCTTCAGAAAAGATCTCCACTCCCTTATATTCTTTCTGATTTATCAGCCCTGCAAGATTCATGCTATCAATCCTCCCCCAGCACTACTTCAGACATTAGCCGAGTCCATGCCATATCGTGTTGCGGCACTTCTGCATGCTCACTGGGGCCTTACACGATATTAGGCAGGTGTACCAGCTTCTTTGGCTCCTCAGTCTAGTGTATTTGTCAAGACATCAAGAAGTTGCAATTGTGTAGTAAGTCGTCCTGCAACAACAGTAAGTTCTGTATTTAACTGTCTAAATTTCTCTTTCACGGAATTTTATAAATTACTACTAAAGTGATCTAGCACAAGAAGAGAACTCTTCTTCAGTGAAATGACTTTCCTTCGTTTCAACACAATGTTAATCCATAATTTCATACCAGCCTCATTCATCCAACCCTTGTCACGTATGCTAACAACACCTGGTAGTATTTCAGGTTTCGACATTGTTCAGCACTTGAAAATGGTCACTGGATTAAGTTTAGTACCATCAACACAACACGAAAGAACATCAGTGTAGTGCATTTTTTCATGTTCACTGTTTTTATAGTTCCTGTTTTATCACCTTTCATGGTAAAAATTTTGTTACTTGGCACATCAAGTCTTTATTCACTATTTAACTTAGTTCCACATTAGTTTTCTTTCAATGTTGTATAATAATGTGACAGAATGATAATACTCTCTTTTCATACTCTTATGGCATTTTATGAGATGTTTAGGTCTTGGTTTGCATGCTAAGTCCATGACACTTCATAAACCTGTAGCACCAAACATTTTCACCCTTAATATCTATTAAGTTCCACTGCAGCACTAGCCTACAAGCATGTATTTGAGTCATTTTTGTAGTACTTGCAATATCATTTAGATGGTGTGCTTGAATCCATTTCAATACATCGTCTTTTAGTTTTGACCATTTTGTATTCAGCCATCTATTTGCACATTTAACCCTCCTCACGTTTTTCAGTTCTCCGTTACTAGCCTGCCAATAGCAAGTGTTTTTTCTGTTGCTGGAGGACTGAAATGCTGCTCAGCTGATCTGTTTCCACATTGTTCAGCATATGATATTACTTTCTATTTATAGCCTGCATCATATGAATACCTTTTATTTTTTCCATTGTGAAACTGGCTACTATAGAGAATATTCTTCTGTTGCCAATAATACAAATCCTTTCAATTCAAGTTCGCTGGCACTGTAGACAGCAATGACACATCACGGGCTAGACAGTGCTCTGGGTTTGTTATTGTGGGGCATGAGGGAGACACTGTTAGCAAGCTTGTGAATCCCTGTAACATGTTCGTTGCGCTGGTGCACTGCTGCTGCCAATTGAACCCAATGTTGCTAGTTAGAGATAGATTTCCTGCAGCATTGAATATATGGCCATTTTTAAGGCAACTGGGAATTTTGACTCAAACACTGGACTTGTTATATTAAATTTGAGTATAACACACCTCAATTTTGGAGGCAGTTTTTTTTAAGAAACAAATATGGTATCAAATCTTTGTAAGCAACACTGGAAATTAATTTGAACACATAATTAAGGTAACTGAAAATTTGTTATACATTCAAACTTTCAAATACAACAAGTGAGATAGCAATGTGAATCTAACATAAAGTGCACAGGATTGATTGACACTGAACATTTCCCATTTAACACTGAAACACTAACATCTATGTGTTTAATATTTTGCTCTGGTGAACTATGTTCCTCCTAAGCCAAGAGAAATGCCCATAACCTACTATCCATTGGGATTACTTTCCTGTGAGAAAAGTCTGACAGCTATGAGGGAGTATTTAAATTCACATTCATATAACTTTTGCACTAGTATCTATGAGCAATTTTAGGACTTTTCCAAGATCAGTGCTATGATGGCAAGTAGAATTTTTGTCACACATTTAAACATACTCAAACTCATTGACAAAAAAAAGATGAATGCGGCCAAAATAATTGGACAGCAATAAACAAAGGATTCAACAAATCAAATATGCTAACTCTGCTGACAGATTTCTCGAAAAATCAGATGCATAGCCAACTGTAAATTTGTCACTTTCCAGCTACAAAATATTATTCACAACTATTACATAGAAAAACACTAAAATTGAATTCAACAGTGTTATATCAAACTGTGCATTTCAACTTCAGGAGTTAAATATAGCACTGTATAGTTTTTCATTAATTAATTCTTATAAACACTGATTACAATACCACTAAATTGTACTACTAGTAAGCCAAAACTGCCAAAAGCATAAACAATACATCAAACTGTAAAGTGAATACATAGTTGGTCTGGAACTCAACTGGATCCAGGGTATTACAATTTGACTAAAACTACTCAATTAATTTGACCAGAACTAAATATACTGCACAATTCCACACACCAAAAGACAGCATATTTTACACTACACCATTATCTTTATCCTTAGTCAATGTGTGTTAGATAGTTTGACAAATTAACTATTATGCAGTGTGTTCAAGACATGTCCAGTTCAACTGGTTGTAATTCAAACTTAGTATGTGCTATATAGTAGCCTAAAGCACCATGTAGATGAGCAGGAAATTACAATCTCACCTGATATGATGCACTTGTTTATACAGAAATATTTCCTTGTATTTATTTACTGTAACAGTTGCATATGGTGGCAGTTTATAATGTTTTCACCGATATTTAATGTAATATTTATCTTAGAATGTTTCGTAAGGTTCTAAAGTGACCAGCATGGGAAGGTGCTTATCTCAAGCCAGGCTTCACAAAATACTCACTAGAGTACCAACTAATCCAGGAGGTACATTGAGGAAGGAAGATGGGTAATATATAAAGACAGCACATGAGACACTAGAACTGCTCCTCAAAAGTCATTGTCCTCAATATGCTCTGGTGGATAACATAGACCAGAATGCAACCCCTGGAAGACAATAGTTCTCAGGCACTCAAAGAGAGGACTGAGAGTGTGGCAAGCTCAGTAAAATCCAGTTGGCGGTGGGAAAATCCTAATGGGTCAAGTCACCTGGCTCAGATTGAATCTTTCCAGCTCTCTTGAAACAAGTAGGAGAGAATCTTGTAAGAGTCCTGTGCAGGTTGTTCAAGGTTTACCTAGCAGGGGGAGTCATTCCCAATGCCTGGAGGGCAGTGGAGGTTGTCTTTATTCCAAAGCCAGGAGAATTGATCATACGAAGGCCAAGGATATGAGACTGATCAGTCTGGTTAATGTACATGTTGGGGAGAGGAGGCTAACTAGAGCTCCTCTGCATTCAAACCCCAACACACACAACCAGGTATATCAAGCGAGACAGCTCTCCATCTGTTTGTTGGGAGGGTGGAGAAAGGACTTTGCTTTCAAGAAATAGCCCTCTGCATCTTCCTGGGCATCGAGGGGGCTTTTAGTAACACAACCTACGATTTCATGGTTAGGGCAACAGAGGTGGATGACCTAGTGACCACTATATGTAGGTGGACTAGGGCCATGCTTAGTGGAAGGAGGGTAGAGGCCTCATGATGAATGAAAAAATGGTAATTAACACCACTAGAGGTTGTCCACAAGGAGGAGTTTTGTCCACTTTATTGTGGAATCTAGTGGTGAATGAACTCATTGAGAAACTAAATTCCAGGCAATGCTTTTGCCAAGGATACGCAGATGAACTTGTCTTAGTAATACCTGGCAAACTTACTGATACAGTTAGGAATATGGCACAAGATGCGTTGGACAAAGTGCAAGACTGGTACATTAAATAGAACCTAAACGTTAATCCTAACAGTCTTGTGGTATCAATCACGAAGAAACACATCCAACACTAAAGTTGGAATCTAAAGCTTTTCGATGACACTCTACCTGCGAAGGGGATAGTGAAATATCTAGGGATAATCTTAGATGAGAAACTATCACAGACCCCTCACATTAAGAGCATGTGCTCCAAGGCGAATTGTACTCTAATGAGTACCAGAAGGGCTTGTGACAAAAACTGGGGCCTAAGATCCTGAGTTATGCACTGGACACACACCACAGTGGTTAGACTTAGGATCTCCTATGGGGCCGTATTGTTGTGGAAGAATGTACAACAGCAGGTTGCAGCTAAGGAGCTTGCTAAGGTGCAGAGACTGGCCTGCTTCGCTGTAACAGGCACAATTAATAGCACACCAATCGCTGGGACGTAAGCCATGCTGGACATGCCTCCACTACATCTTTGGGTTAAGATGAAGGCAGCAGCTGGTGCATACAGACTCAAAACTGGTAAAAACTGGATTGCATTAGGATATCTAGATACACACACACACACACACACACACACACACACACACACACACACACACTAAAACAGTGATGCAAATATAGGAATGGCTTGGGAAATGCTGCCCGACTACACTACTGGCCATTAAAATTGCTACAACAAGAAGAAATGCAGATAATAAACGGATATTCATTGCACAAATATATTATACTAGAACTGACATTTGACTACATGTTCACGCAATTTGGGTGCATAGATCCTGAGAAATCAGCACCCAGACCGACCACCTCTGGCCGTAATCACGGCCTTGATACACCTGGGCATTGAGTCAAAGAGAGCTTGTATGGCATGTACAGGTACAGCTGCCCATGAAGCTTCAACATGATATCACAGTTCATCAAGAGAACTGACTGGCGTATTGTGATGAGCCAGTTGCTCGGCCACCATTGACCAGATGTTTTCAATTGGTGAGAGATCTGGAGAATGTGCTGGCTAGGGCAGCATTCGAACATTTTCTGTATCCAGACACGTGGTAGTGCATTATCCTGCTGAAATGTAGGGTTTCCCAGGGATCGAATGAGGGGTAGAGCCACAGGTCGTAACACATCTGAAATGTAACATCCACTGTTCAAAGTGCCGTCAATGCAAACAAGAGGTGACCAAAACGAGTAACCAATGGCACCCCATACCATCACGCCCAGTACACGCTTCCAACGTGCGCTCACTGCAATGTCACCAAACACGAATGCGACCATCATGATGCTGTAAACAGAACCTGGATTCATCCAAAAAAATTATGTTTTGCCATTCGTGCACAAAGGTTTGTCGTTGAGTATACCATCGCAGGCGCTCCTGTCTGTGATGCAGTGTCAAGGGTAACCGCAGCCATGGTCTCCGAGCTGATAGTCCATGCTGCTGCAAACGTCATCGAACTGTTCATGCAGATGGTTGTTGTCTTGCAAACATCCCCATCTGTTGACTCAGGGATCGAGACATTGCTGCACGATCCGTTACAGCCATGCCATGTGGATAAGATGCCTGTCATCTCGACTGCTGGTGATACAAGGCCATCGAGATCCAGCACGGCTTTCCGTATTACCATCCTGACCCCACCGATTCCATATTGTGCTAACAGTCATTGGATCTCGACCAACCTGAGCAGCAATGTTGCGATAAGATAAGCCGCAATCACGATAGGCTACAATCTGACCTCTATCAAAGTCGGAAACGTGATGGTACGCATTTCTCCTCCTTACACGAGGCATCACAACAACGTTTCACCAGGCAACGCCGGCCTACTGCTGTCTGTGTATGAGAAATAGGTTGGAAACTTTCTTCATGTCAGCACATTGTAGGTGTTGCCACCGGCGCCAACCTTGTGTGAATGCTCTGAAAAGCTAATCATTTGCATAACATAGCATCTTCTTCCTGTCGGTTAAATTTCGCATCTGTAGCACGTCATCTTCGTGGTGTAGCAATTTTATCGGCCAGTAGTGTTTATAACAACTCCCAACTGCTTCAACAAGCCTTACACAATATAATAATAGGAAGCAGGGAGCAATGGGAAAACAGTTTGACACGATACAGGGGACATTGTCTGGTTCACTGATGGGTCGAAATCAGACCAAGGCGCTGGGGCCAGGTTGTACAGGTTTCGGCAAAGACTGGAGGGCATCATCTCTTTAGGAAAACTGGCCTCTGTATTCCAACCTGAAATTACTGCAATCAGAGCGTACGTGGAGGAGAATATATGTAGGTGCTACAAGGACCATAGCATCTACTTCTATTCAGACAGCCAGGTAGCCCTGAAATCATTGGCAGCTCCTGCAAGAGATATAAGATTATAGCAGAATGTCACAGGGTTCTGGTGGAGCTAGGGAAAGCAATAGCGTAAACTTAATGTGGGTCCCTGGTCACTCAGCGATTGGTGGCAAAGAACAAGCCAACAGATTGGCCAGGATGGGGGCCAAAGACTCCATTCATTGGACCAGAACCTGTCCCGACAATCACCAAGGCTATGATCAAACTAGAACTATGGAACTGGCTTAGAAGACAGCACATAGAATACTGGACCAAGATCTCTAAGCAAAAACATGGTAAGGTAATGATGCCAAAGCAGGGTTTTAAAAGAAGCTCTGTAATCCTGGGCTTGAACAGGAAAGAGATTAAACTCATAGTTCGACTGATGATCAGCCATGGGAATTTCAAAAAACACCTACATACAACGGGTATAACTGAAGACCGTAAATGTAGCATCTGTGATGAGAGTGAAGAAATTGCATCACACCTATTTCCAATGCATGGCACTGGAGAGCAAGAGAGACAGAATTTTCAGTGCAACTAGAAGTGAAGAAATTGTGTCTAACAAAGAAATGGTAGGAAGACTCCTTGCACTATCTAAGGGCACTGGTGGTTGGCTTTACTAGATATACAGGGAGCAATACTGCACAATAAACTGTTTTGGTGAGGGCAGTGTCTCAGCTTCTCTGCCAAAATCAAATTAAATCCATCATCCTTTGGTGAATTTGTGTTCAGGCATTTTTGACAAATTAATTATTATGCAGTGTGATCAAGATGGGTCCAGTTCAATTGGTTGTAATTCAAACTTGGTATGTGCTACATAGTAACCTAAAGCACCATGTAAATGAGTAGGAAATTATGATTTCATCTGATATGACTAACTTGTTTCTATATAAATATTTCCTTGTATTGACTTATTTTAACAGTTGCATTAACAGTTGCATACTATGGCAGTTTATCATGTTTTCACTGATATTTAATGTAATATTTATCTTAGAATGTTTGGTAAGCTTCCAAAGTGACCAGTGTGGGAAGGTGCTTATTTCAAGTTGCATTAGTTTCAGTAAAAACAATGTACTTTCAATCACTTATTTTAATTAAGTTTTGTAAGATGTTTTGAAAATGACTAGCATGGTATGGTTTCTTGAGGTTTTAAATAAGCAGTGCTGCTGTGCCTCATAGTTTTTGGTAATGTATCTGTGTTTCTCACATGGTCTGGGCCAGTGAACTGTTACTGTTAAGTCTGCATACAGTAGTTGAACAGAAGTCTCTGGACAGCCAACCAGTTGTGCCATTTCAGCTCTCTAAAATTGCATGGATGATAAGACTTTGAGCAATACGTGAGGATTTTGGCATTTTCTCATTACATTCAATTGTTGTACGTTCTTGTGACTGCTGAACTTTCACTTTGCGCAACTGATAGTTCTGTTTTGTACTGAACTTCGACTGACAGTGCCACGGCATCACTGATGATTAACACTCAGTTGGAACTTAGATTTTAGTTCCGATTTCACATTATCTTATGTAACTGGGGAATCCGTCAAATATCCATAATTATTCACATAATTGAACTGCATTATCTTCAATCTTAAGTGTTCAACCTTGCTATGTGATCCTATATAATTGAATTTAATGATTTAAAGTCTGGCCATTTCTACTTTTGTGTCTTACATTGACATTATAAACCATTCAACTTAACTTTGCCACTGTGTTTAAATTTAGTTATTATTTAGTTTTCACTGCATTAAATTCATTTGAACAACTTGTTTCAGTATACATTAACTATTGCAATATATGCCTAACTTCATACTTTTCAATGTTGCTTGACTGACAAAATCTACTGTAGACAGCTGGTGGTTTTGACAGGGTAGATGCTCAGTGGTAGATGGCCTTCACCCATGCATGGGACTGTAGAGAGACATTCCGAAATCAGCTTTGTACACTACCCTGAAACTCAAAACATCATAAGACCAATTTCAGAATATTAACATTACACATCTTGATGGAATTTTCACAGTAAGGAGTCAGCTCACAGTGTCACTAGCTGGACTGAAATCACCATCAGTGAGCCGACTGGCACACAAACTGAAGATGACACACAAGGCCAAAACATTCAATTTGCTCTTTCAAATCTATTTCATTATGGAATATTGTAATGGAGTTCCTCCTTTCAGTACCACATCAACATCAAAATGACAGATTTTGAGATGATCAATTTCTGTTCATTTTATACTGTGTAACCACTTAATAGAAAAAAGGCACCTGGACAATATGAGATGGCTGTACAATACTGCTCATATTACACTGAACTTGTTCCTTCTCCAACAGCAGCATATCAAACGTCTGAGTCCATTGAAGTTTCCTAGTGATTGGAAAAAGGCACCAATCAATCATATTCTCAATTAGTGTCACCTGATAGATGCACATAATCATAGCAAAATGAAGCACGTGCATGAATAATGCTATATGGCACATTTCCAAGATTTTAGGAAATCGATAAAAACCGTTAATAATAATGTAATAGCAGACATTTATTGTTTGCAAATGCAGACTGTTGAAAATGGTTGTGCTTTTTAATATTGCACTGAAGATAGGTTTTAGAAAATAAATAATTATTAAAATGGAAAAACAGTGTATAGCAACTGATATACAGCATTACTGTATATCACACTCTACTATAATGATAAGGTTGCCTACAATCTCAAAGTTTTAAATAAAAAAAATTATAGCAAGATACAGACTAACATTTATTGTAAACTGATTACTTTGGTCTTAAAAAAAAAGATGAGTTTATTATCAAGGTGAGACCCAAAGCTGGCACATTACACTCAGTTGGCACAATGAATATTTTCATAAAATTCCTGGATTTTGATTCTCTGTATTTCGTCACATCCAACAGATTGCCTTTCTTCTTCCTCTTCTTACAAGTTTCAGTACCCCATGGTAGAGCAACCAAAAACCAAAATGCAACAGAATGTCTTTTACTTCATGTTCAAAACTATGTTTCACAATACAATGTCTTTCACATGGATGAAACACACTTGTGTCTTGAGGATCATCACTGCATAGCTTCAACCAGAGCACAGCAGTAATTTTCAAAGTAGGTGGCATTTTGAGAACCAGCTAAACGGATCCTATTCCCTTGAAATCTTCCATCATCTCCTGAATGGTCAACTTTGAAGGCTCTACAGAGGCTTAAGCAATGACATGCTTCCATTCTAAAGGAGCCATAACTTTTGACACTTCCTTTCCTCAATCATTGCGAAGTTCCTGTCACAATGTAGGAAACTATGACTCAAACATAAAAACTTTTTATGTATTTCTACACAGTACTTGCAGTTGACCAGATAGAAATACAGTGTTAAAATTCTCCAGTTCTTGTTCTGCCCAACATGGTGGTCAGACCATATAATTAGTTTGTGTTCCATACCATCTTATAGCATCACAAACTTAATCGGACAGGAAACTATTTTGGCTGAACCATACCTTGCACCAGATCCAATCCCTAAATTTACCGTGTTAGTTAAGTACCATAGTCATGAACCATGAAATTATATGACGGTAGCTGTCTACAGCAGAATACCATGGAATGTGCCAATGTATGACAAAGTAGAACCTGTTGTAGGTCCACACATGTAACATATATATTGTTGTTCCTTTGTAACCATTTCTGTGTTGCTCTTTTAGCAGTTTGTAGGCTCTCTGCTTTTTCATGACAACTGACTAAATTTTATGTTGTGCATTTGTGTCTCATCTGAAGCTGCGATCATAAAGAATCATTACATTCTGCACAGATTGAGAATGTGGCACAGACATTCTTTCGAAGATTTACTCTTACTTTGAGAAACTCAAACTGAGTTCCTGAATCAGAGACCTGTCATCATTTGATATGACATGTGGCCTACACAAATATTTTCCTCAACCATCTGCAGGAGTGGTCACTCCACTTTCCAGTTTATGTTGAAGAGAGTTTTCATTGCTGGGTGATGCAGACTACATCAAGCAATGTTTTTTGATGCACTTCTTTTGAGTGGACTTCATATTTGAAAGTAGCTTGTTTCCATGAAGTACCATCTGTCTTACCTTCCTTTCGTCTGGCTGGCACACTTATTTACGTGGAGTTATCAAGTAAATTGACTTCTTTGTGCATCAAGGCATGGTATTCTTTGTACTGCTTTAACTTAATTTACATATTTACATCCTAGAATCCTTCTTTTGAACACACTTCTGTATTGTGTACATGATCTTGAAACATGCTGTCAATATTACTACCCAAGATTCAACTCCACATTCTCTTCTAATAATATAGCAGTGTGTATTCTACTTTTTCATCAATGATGAAGACAGAAATGTAGTTAGTTTTATCCATGTTATTCATTTTTATTGTAATATTGTCAGAAGATGCACATAAGGTATGTTGTTAGAGCAATGTACTCCACAGGGCACATATGTTACCATTCAGGACACATCTTATTCTATGGACATATGTCCTTTTACAAAACCAATCAAACCAATCCAACATTATTCCACTCACTTGCGTTGGTGGCTGTTTTGCAGGAACTACTTTTCCTTTTGTGATTTATGTTTCAATCCACCACCATGAAGTCTCTCTCTTAATATCCCACCAACTACCCCAAGTTAATTTTTCTTTTATGTGTATTATTTGCACTTTTCAAACAACTAGCTGCAAGCGTCACCTTGCTACACTATGCAATTCTTGTAACACCGGACACCACCTCTCTGCCATATAAATCACGTATTATGTTTATATTGTTCTAAAGTCCTCTTATCGTGGCATGGTGCAGACCACTGCTTCTGAACGTGTTACTTTTTACTGAACGTGTTAAAAGCAACACCAAAACCCTTTACCCACTCAACAGTGTAGTACTTGTTGCTCAGTGCTTGTTGTTATTCAATGGGGTCAAATAACTGACAACTTTCGCACATGCATCTTTAAAAGCTGTACTTTAAATTGGCCATAACTGCCAAATATTAGAATTATGGGGCAAATTTCAATGTTGGATCAACTACAGCGCTGATGTCTTGCAAGTCTTCATAGATACAAGTAATGCAAAATCCGGGATGGAATGTAACAATATTATGAAGAGCAAAGTTGATTGGTTGGTTGGTTTTGAGTATAAAGGGACCAAACTACATGGTCATCAGTCCCTTTTTCCTGACAGAAGCAAGGCTCACGGAACAGAAATATCCGACACCACACCTAAAAAGAAAACAAATGGAAAGAACAAAAAGCGGAGAAAACATCCATCAAAAGGAAAAGTAGAAGAGAGTATTAAAACCATAGAGCATATATTCTGGGCTGGCTGATCACAATAATAAAAGAGGATGAGCAAGCCACTCTGCAACACATTAAAACGTCCATCCCAAAAAGACAAGGTGAGATGAGCACACGTAGGGAAAAGACGACCACGAAGACAAAGAAATGCAAAGAAAGTGTGACAGAGTTACAATGGAGGGAGGGTGACGACCTCAGAGAGCAGACTAAGTGCCCACGAATAAAACGCAAAACTAAATCTGCTGTTGAAACATTGTTACCCAACAACAAAGGTACGGTGCTGGGTAGGTTAAAAGTCCACCATAGAGTGGCTGAAAGTGGGCATTTGGTTGGTTGGCTTGTGGGATTGAAGGGACCAGACTGCTACGGTCATCGGTCCCTTTTTCAAAAATTTCAAACACCCGCAGGAATAAAAACGAACAATGGAAAAGGCTGCAGATGACACAGGACAAGAAAGACTTAGACAGAGAACAGACAAAAGGAATTAAAATTGCACAGAGTGTGACTGGTTGGCCGACCATAGAGACAAAAAAGGAAAAGCCAACCATCTACATCTACATTTATACTCTGCAAGCCACCCAATGGTGTGAGGCGGAGGGCACTTTACATGCCACTGTCATAACCTCCCTTTTCTGTTCCAGTCGCGTATGGTTCGCGGGAAGAATGACTGTCTGAAAGTCTCCGTGCACGCTCGAATCTCTCTAATTTTACATTCGTGATCTCCTCGGGTGGTATAAGTAAGGGGAAGCAACCACCAAGAAACACATTAAAAACTCAGTCTAAAATCTTAGGCCGAAGGCCAGACTCAACACAAAAAAGGCAAACACTTAGATTAAGTGATAAAAAAAACCCTGCCAGAATAAAACGCAAAACTAAGCCTGTCATGGCAGTGTCATCTGTTAGAAAGGGCAGGGAGTATATCAGGCAGCGCAAATGTCTGCCTGGGCACGGCTGAAAGGGGACAGGTCAACAAAATGTAGACCACCGTCAAAGCCGACCGACAGCGACATAGAGGCGGATCCTCATGAGGCAGTAAATAACTGAGCGACAGCCGGGTGTGACCAATGCGGAGCCGACAAAGATCAACTGAGTCCCTGCAAGTGGCTCGCGTGGATGACTGCCGCACAGTTGTCGTTTCCTTCATAGCATAGAGTTTGTTGGATATTGTCAGATCGCGCCATTCAGTGTCCCAAAGCGTGAAAACTTTGCGGCGTAAGAATGCTTACAAATCAGTCTCCGGGAGGCCGATGTCCAGAGTTGGTTCACTGGTGGCCTGTTTGGCCAGGCGGTCAACATGTTCATTGCCCAGGATGCCGACATGACCAGGGGTCCAAGGAAAGACCACAGAGAGGCCACAATGGGCAAAACTATGGAGGGACTCCTGGACAGCCATCACCAGATGAGAGTGAGGGAAGCACTGGCCGATAGCTCGTAAACTGCTCATGGAGTCGCCACAGATAACAAAGGAGTCACCTGAGCAGAAGCAGATATATACTCTAGGGCACGAAAGATGGCAACCAGCTCAGCAGTGAAAACGCTCTCGGCTCTGAGTACTATGGGACTCAACTGCTGAGGTCATTAGTCCCCTAGAACTTAGAACTAGTTAAACCTAACTAACCTAAGGACATCACAAACATCCATGCCCGAGGCAGGATTCGAACCTGCGACCGTAGCGGTCTTGCGGATCCAGACTGCAGCGCCGTTAACCGCACGGCCACTTCAGCCGGCTGAAAACGCTGCAGCCAGCCGGCAATGAATGTTGTTCATAGTGGTCCCCTAGAGTGAGAGCTTAACCGACACGGCCAGCAACCATCGAACCGTCAGTGTAAACAACGCCAGAGCCCTGATATGTGGCAAGGATGGAAAGAAAGCGGCGGCGGAAGGCCTCTGGAGCGACTGAGTTCTTCGGGCCCTGTGCCAATTCAAGCCGAAGGCAAGGGCAGGGCACACACTATTGGGCTGTACACAGAGGGGCCTGAAAAGGAGGTGGAAGAGGGAAATCCCCAAGCCCGGAGAGAAGCTCTCTGACACGGACCGCGATCATACAACTCGACCGCGGCAGACATTCTTGGAGATGGACGACAGACCGAGGGAACAGGAGACGATAATTAGGATGCCCGGGCAAGCTACAAACATGCGTAGTATAAGCGGCCAGTAAACGTTGGCGCCGTATCCGCAGTGGAGGGACACCTGCCTCCTGAAGTATGCTGTCCACAGGGTTGGTCCGGAAAGCACCAGTGGCAAGTCGGATCACGCTGTGAAGGATTGGGTCCAGGACTCGCAACACAGACAGGACTGGATTAACGCCTGGTAGGGCCGTAAGAGGGTAGATCGGTCGGCACCCCAGCTGGTATGGCGCAAGCATCGTAGAGCATTAAGATGCCGCCAACTCATCTGTTTAAGCTGCCGAATATGTGGAATCCAAGTCAACAGGGCATCAAAAACCACATCCAAAAACCGATGTGTCTCCACCACACAAGAAGTTCGTCGGCACGATAAAGCCACGGCTCAGGGTGAACTCTTTGTCGTCGGGAGAAATGCATAACGCAGGTCTTGGCAGCCGAAAACTGGAAGCCATACGCTACAGCCCAAGACTGCGCCTTGCGGATAGTGCCCTGCAGCTGACATTCAGCAGCTGCAATGCCAATGGAGCTACAGTAGAGGCAGAAGTCATCAGCATACAAGGAAGCTGAGACAGACGTTCCCACTGCCACAGTGAGCCCGTTAATTGCAATTAAAAACAGGCAGACACTTAGGACTGATCCCTGTGGTAGCCCGTTCTCCTGGACTCGGGAAGAACTATGGGAGGCCACGACTTGCACACAGAAGGTACGATGCGACAGAAAATTTTGTAGGAAAATCGGCAGTGGACCCCGAAGACCCCAATCATGAAGCGTAGAGAGGATATGATGGCGCCATGTCATATCGTACATATTCCGCATGTCAAAAAAGACAGCGATGAGGTGCTGATGGCGGACAAAGGCCATACGGATGGCTGACTCCAAGCTCACCAGATTGTCGGCGCCAGAGCGGCCTTTACAGAACCCACCCTGAGACGGAGCCAGAAGGCCCCGAGACTCGAGTACCCAACTCAGCCGCCGGCGCACCATGCGTTTGAGCAACTTGCAAAGAATGTTGGTGAGGCTAATGGGGCGGTAGCTGTCCACCTCCAATGGGTTCTTGCCAGGTTTCAAAACGGGGATAACAATGCTTTCCCGCCATTGCAACGGAAACTCACCCTCGACCCAGATATGGTTGTAAAGGTCGAGAAGGCGTTGCTGGCAGTCCACTGAGAGGTGTTTCAGCATCTCACAGTTGATGCAATATGGCCCGGGAGCTGTAGCAGGGCAAGCGGCTAGGGCACTGTGGAATTCTGACTCACTAAATGAAACATTGTATTATTCAGGATGGCGGGTGTGAAATGAAAGGTTCCGACGTTCCAACTGCTCTTTAATGGAGGGGAAGGCCAGTGGGTAATTTACAGAAGCGGAACTGAGAGCAAAATGGTCTGCTAAGTGGTTTGCAATGATGTTGGAGTCAGTACAAACTGTTCCATTCAGTGAGAGGGCAGGGACGCTGGCAGGGGTCCGATAGCAATAGAGGTGAATGATCTTGGCCCAAACCAGCAATGGAAAGATATGGAGGCCAATGGTGGAGACATATTGTTCCCAGCACTCCTGCTTGTGTTGGCAAATGAGGCAGCAGGCCCGCGCACGGAGCCGTTTAAAGGCGATGAGATTTTCTAATGAGGGATGCCACTTGTGACACTGGAGTGCCCGCCTGCGATCTTTAATCGCCTCGGCGATCACAGGCGACCACCAAGGCACAGTCCTTCGCCGAGGGGACCCAGAAGAATGGGGAATGGCAGATTCTGCGGCAGTAACGATGCCGGTGGTGACCGAGTGAACCACCGCATCAATAGCTTCATTAGAAAGAGGTGCAATGCCGGTAGTGGAGGAGAACAAGTCCCAGTCAGCCTTATTCAGAGCCCATCTGCAAGGGCACTAAGAAGAGTGACACTGTGGCAGTGACAGAAAGATCAGAAAGTGGTCAATACCACACAGGTCGTCATGCACACTCCATTGGACAGATGGTAAGAGGCTAGGGCTACAGATCGAAAGGTCGACGGCTGAGTACATGCCATGTGCCACACTGAAATGTGTGAAGGCACCATCATTTAAAATGGAAAGGTCGAGCTGTGTTAATACATGCTCAACAGTGTCGCCTCGACCTGTGGCCACTGACCCACCCCACAGAGCGTTATGGGCGTTGAAGTCGCCCAGTAACAGGAAAGGTGGCGGCAATTGGGCTATCAGTGCAGCCAGGACATGCTGCGGGAAATCACCATCCAGTGGAAGATAGAGACTGCAGACAGTAACAGCCTGTGGCGTCCACACCCAAACAGCGACAGCCTCTAAAGGTGTTTGTAGAGGGATAGACTCACTGTGAAGAGAGTGAAGGACATAGATGCAGACACCACCAGATACCCTTTCTTAAGCTGCCCAGTTCTTATAATAACCCTGATAGCCACGGAGAGCGGGGTTTCGCATCGCTGGAAACCAAGTTTCTTGAAGAGCGATGCAGAAGAAAGGGTGACGGCTGAGAAGTTGTCGGAGCTCAGCAAGATGGTGGAAGAAACCACCGCAGTTCCACTGGAGGATGACATTGTCCATGGCTGATAAAGGCGTGAAGGGGCTGAGGAGGCTAATTACGTCACTGGGTCACCTGCAGCCACCGATCGAGGACTGACAGGAGCGACATCCATCGCATCCGAGGGACCGGCGAGATCGAGGTCCTCAGGGGACACAAGAATGTCCACCTCATCCTCAGAGCTTGTAGGTAGCGGTGGAGTATGTGCCACTGCAGGTGCCTTGGTCTTAGGGGTCTTCAATGTCGCTTTCCCTCACTGTTCCTTTGGTTGCCCTAGCTTGGAGGGCTTTTTTGGTTAGTCTCCGGGACCGAAGACTATCGTGAAGCTCGACGACCAGTGACCTGTGGCTTCTTCAGCCACTGGTGGGTGTCTGCTGTGCCGCTGGTAGGAACCTGAAAAGGGAGTGACCCAAGGGATCCCTTACGAGCGAGAGAAGCCAAAGAAGACTTATGCTTCTCCAGTTTAGAAGCGGGGACTGGTGTCCTGGTGGTTGAGGGGGTGCTGCTCCCAAGGTAAGTGGTGCGGTAGCAACAGAGAGAGAAGGGGGCAGGTGTGGTCCTCTGGCTCTGAAAGCTGACTGTATGTCATGCAGCTGATGGAACTGGAGCAGGAGTGACAGTGGCGGCATAAGGCGACATCATGCGCACGGGATGAAGCCATTCAAATTTCCGCTTAGCCTCAGTGTAGGTCAGTCGATCCAGGGTCTTGTATTCCATTATTTTCCGTTCCTTCTGCAGAATCTTACAGTCCAGCGAGCAAGGGGGATGGTGCTCTCCACAGTTGACACAGATGGGAAGCGGGGCACATGGAGTATCAAGATGGGATGGTCGGCCACAATCGCGACATATGAGGCTGAAAGCACAGCGAGAAAACATATGGCTGAACTTCCAACACTTGAAGCACCACATTGGAGGAGGGATATATGGCTTGACATCACAACGGTAGACCATCACCTTGACCTTCTCAGGTAATGTGTCACCCTCGAACGCCAAGATGAAGGCACTGGTGGCAACTTGATGATCCCTCAGACCACGGTGGATGTGCCAGACGAAATGGACTGTAAAAGTAGATCTCGGTGGAAAATAATGCCCTGGACCATATTTAAGCTTTTATGGGGAGTGATAGTAACAGAAACATCCCCAGCTTTGTACAAGCAAGCAAGGCTCGTCACTGGACAGAGGATGCTGTTTTTATTAAGACTGACCCTGACCACATTTTGGACAAGCCCTCCACCTCCCCGAACTTGTCCTCTAAATATTCTACAAAGAACTGAGGCTTCACGGACACAAACGATTTCCCGTCAGCTCTGGTACAGACGAGATACCGGGGCAAATACCTTTCACTGTCATTCATAGCCTTGCGTTCCTCCCATGGTGGGGCCAGGGAGGGGAATGATTTGGGGTCATACACGTTAGCCTTGAAATGAGCTTTCGAATGCTTAGAGACTGCTGGTGGCTGGCCACCAGCAAGAGAAGATGTGCCACGCTTCATTGCGTGTCATCCACCCTGATGCCACCTACTCCGACCAAGGGCCCTCCCCCACGTGCACCACCCAGCCACAGCAAAGGCCACCTGGCAGGATAGCCATTGCTGGGAGTCTTGATGCCCCATGGAGATGGGCACCTACTACTTGGCAATGTGGGGGGTTAACGCTGCAGGCATCATTAGAGCGATCCCTGTGTTGTCAGGGGGCTACAACCAACAGGGTACATGGCCGCCCCACCACAACGGACTGGCTACCATGCCAATGTGAATATCTTGGAGGAAGAAGAATGGAACATGTGGGGTGTCAGGCACGGAGAACTGCCAGACATCACTGAAACTGTATTAGGAGCAAAAGTGAAGCATCTACAGGGAAGCAATAGGGAACAGATGACAAAACTACTTTTGGAATTGTTGTTGTTGTGGTCTTCAGTCCTGAGACTGGTTTGATGCAGCTCTCCATGCTACTTTATCCTGTGCAAGCTTTTTCATCTCCCAGTACCTACTGCAACCTACATCCTTCTGAATCTGCTTAGTTTATTCATCTCTTGGTCTCCCCCTACGATTTTTACCCTCCACGCTGCCCTCCAATACTAAATTGGTGAGCCCTTGATGCCTCAGAACATGTCCTACCAACCGATCCCTTCTTCTGGTCAAGTTGTGCCACAAACTTCTCTTCTCCCCAATCCTATTCAATACTTCCTCATTAGTTATGCGATCTACCCATCTAATCTTCAGCATTCTTCTGTAGCACCACATTTCGAAAGCTTCTATTCTCTTCTTGTCCAAACTATTTATCGTCCATGTTTCACTTCCATACATGGCTACACTCCATACGAATACTTTCAGAAACGACTTCCTGACACTTAAATCAATACTCGATGTTAACAAATTTCTCTTCTTCAGAAACGCTTTCCTTGCCATTGCCAGCCTACATTTTATATCCTCTCTACTTCGACCATCATCAGTTATTTTGCTACCCAAATAGCAAAACTCCTTTACTACTTTAAGTGCCCCATTTCCTAATCTAATTCCCTCAGCATCACCCGACTTAATTAGACTACATTCCATTATCCTTGTTTTGCTTTTGTTGATGTTCATCTTATATCCTCCTTTCAAGACACTGTCCATTCCATTCAATTGCTCTTCCAAGTCCTTTGCTGTCTCTGACAGAATTACAACGTCATCGGCGAACCTCAAAGTTTTTATTTCTTCTCCATGAATTTTAATACCTACTCCGAATTTTTCTTTTGTTTCCTTTACTGCTTGCTCAATATACAGATTGAACAACATCGGGGACAGGCTACAACCCTGTCTTACTCCCTTCCCAACCACTGCTTCCCTTTCATGTCCCTCGACTCTTATAACTGCCATCTGGTTTCTGTACAAATTGTAAATAGCCTTTCGCTCCCTGTATTTTACCCCTGCCACCTTTACAATTTGAAAGAGAGTATTCCAGTCAACATTGTCAAAAGCTTTCTCTAAGTCTACAAATGCTAGAAACGTAGGTTTGCCTTTCCTTAATCTTTCTTCCAAGATAAGTCGTAAGGTCAGTATTGCCTCACGTGTTCCAGTGTTTCTACGGAATCCAAACTGATCTTCCCCGAGGTTGGCTTCTACTAGTTTTTCCATTCGTCTGTAAAGAATTCGTGTTAGTATTTTGCAGCTGTGACATATTAAGCTGATAGTTCGGTAATTTTCACATCTGTCAACACCTGCTTTCTTTGGGATTGGAATTATTATATTCTTCTTGAAGTCTGAGGGTATTTCGCCTGTTTCATACATCTTGCTCACCAGATGGTAGAGTTTTGTCAGGACTGGATCTCCCACGGCCGTCAGTAGTTCCAATGGAATATTGTCTACTCCGGGGGCCTTGTTTCGACTCAGGTCTTTCAGTGCTCTGTCAAACTCTTCACGCAGTATCGTATCTCCCATTTCATCTTCATCTACATCCTCTTCCATTTCCATAACATTGTCCTCAAGTACATCGCCCTTGTATAGACCCTCAATATACTCCTTCCACCTTTCTGCTTTCCCTTCTTTGCTTAGAACTGGGTTTCCATCTGAGCTCTTGATATTCATACAAGTGGTTCTCTTTTCTCCAAAGGTCTCTTTAATTTTCCTGTAGGCTCTATCTATCTTACCCCTAGTGAGATAAGCCTCTACATCCTTACATTTGTCCTCTAGCCATCCCTGCTTAGCCATTTTGCACTTCCTGTCG